>NC_052057.2:42333736-42476481 GCF_903992535.2 Arvicola amphibius | reverse complement strand
CCCTTAACTTTCCTATCGCAAAGCATGGAAGTTTCAGTTACCTCCATGTGCACAAGAAGTTGTGACAATGGGAATTTGTGACTAGATCATTGCTTAACCACTAAAAAAGCCATTTAAAATGTTCAATTTGAACCGATTCGAAAAGGCGTAACTTTGTATATAGAGAACCACTAAGATGACACAACAAATTACCTGTGTCCAGAACCGAGACTAATTCTATTTATTTGAATACATACTGAAGCTACTATTGCAAGCTTCATCAGCATTACCAAGAACTCTCCAGTTACTCTCCCAAATGGGTTGTGCAAACATGGTAAAGATGAAGCTTTGGAGCCTGTCCTGGAACTACCTCTTATAGGCCAGGTTGGCCTCGAACTCAGAGATCCACCTGCCTCTACCTCCTGAGTGCTGGGATTAAAGGCGTGTGCCACCGCCCGGCAGGAAGTTTTTTTTGTTGTTGTTTTTTAATCTGATACCATAAGTAATTGTGTTTGCAGTGAACAAAATGAACAGAAATTCACTATTAAGTCAATGTAAGATTTAAGGATAGTTCAACTTTACCACGGTTTACAAAGACAGATGAATTATAAAACTATATATACACATGCATGTGTTCAGATTGACAAAGCAATATTGTTTCATAATTTTGTTATAGTCCAGCTATTATTTTGAAAACCTAGTCCTAGAAAAGTTGCCGCAGCACTTCATTCCTCTTCATGAGCTAAGTACCACCCACCAAAAAAGTTCCATTTTAAAGTCTTGGTATTCAAAATACTAAGTGCAAAATCACTGAAATGCTGTATCATAAAAACATTACCTGAGGCTGGAGATGAAGCACTGGCCTGATATAGGCAAGGCTCAGAGTTTCATTTCTAGCATGACAAGGAAAAATTCTGAACAGGCAGTTCATTTACACTAATATGTATGTGCATTTCAAATATTTCAAACTATTTTACATACTCAGTAACAGAAAGGTGAACAACTGGAGGATGTAACCATCCCACAGAAATAAAACATGAATTATGCATTTAACTTAAAATAGCCATATCAAAATAAAACAGGTAAAATTTTAACATACTTAAAACCCAATATGCCCAAAATATTATTTTAATATGTAATTAGTATTTTAAAAACCGTTAATGTGTTATATCCTCTTTCAAACTACCTCAATTCTGACTAGTATATTTCAGTTCAGTAGCTGCTAGCTACCATTTGGAAAAGGAGCACATTCTTAGAAAGCAAAAGTAATAGAAATCAACCTAAATCTTTTTTGCAGCAATCATCCCAATTCAGTCCTGCAATTCCCGGTTTATTATTTACAACTAGCAATAATTTTGAAAACTACTTATGTGTACTTAAGAAAAACCACACTATAACAACTGGGCATGGTAGCTAGCACAAATTTATAATCCCAACTTTAGGAAGCAGAAAGATTAGAAATGCAAAACCATTTTCAGCCACATAGCAAATCTGAGAGATCCTACCTCAAAACACACAATACTGTCAACAGTTAAAGAAAATAAGCTCCATAAAGGCAAATACAGACTAGGGATCTGGACCTGATTTCTGGAGCTCCAACAGGGCTTCAGATTTCCGCAAATGGTGTCTACTGTTTGTTTCACTGTGGTTGAGACTAAATCAGAAATGCACATGAACAACATCCAAGCAGCACCTAAGAAGCAGTCTCAATTCAAAGTACTAGTTGTTGTTGGAGCTGGACAGGCTCTGAATAAACTCACAGAACTTCAGCAACTTTTACAAATGTCAGAAAAATACATTGCCTTATACTCCAGATGAGAAAACTAAAACGAATCATTCTTAATAGTATGATAGAAAACACAATCAGTAGGTCATAATCTAGTTAAATTCAGGCTCACAAAAACGGCTCAGCACATAAAGGCACTTGTCACCCAAGCTTGGTGACCTGAAGAACTGACTGCACAAAGGTGGCCTTTGAGTCTCCACACTGGTAAGGCACCTGTGGCACTTATCCACCCACAAACACATACACAAAGTTCATTACTCAAAACTATCCTCTGAAGAAGTTTAAGGAAGTATCATAAACTAAGCAACTAGAAGTGAAAAACAAGAGTTAAATACCACTTCAGATACAGCATCATCAACTCCTTGTATATAAAATGAGTAAGTGCATACCTCATAGACCAGGTATGGCAGTATACACCTTTACATCCCATCATTCCTAAGAGGAAGCAGGTAGATTTCTGAGATTTCCAGACTAACACAAACTATAGCGAGATCCAGGCCAGCTAGTGCTACACAGTAAGACCCTGTCTCAAAAATAAAAAATCTGCACAAAACCATACCTCATGAGTATGCAGGAAATACATATGGAAGCTTAACAGAACATCTAATAAACAACAGGCCAGCAAGCTATTCTCTTACAAATGTAAAACACTCAAACATAATACATAAATATATAGGTACATAAAGAAAAGGATCCGAGCCATATCTATTTCTAGACACTTTTATAGCTTTTGTCTTCAGATTTTTTTTATTCTGTATTTCTCCTATAAATAAAACAATGACTCCAATAGTCAGGTATAGCAGTGCATGCCTATACTCCCAGCAATGGAGTAGTGGAGACAAGAAAATCCTTAGTTCAAGGGCAGTCTGGGCAGCACATAGAGAAAGTTCCAAGTCCACTTGAAATAGTTCAGACCCTGTCTCAAAATAACAAGCGTGCAGCTTTCCTTCCCCTTACAAACAGTCACATTTGGCCGCTATTCCTGGACAAAATAAAAACTACAAACTGGGTATGGTTGTACAGGTCTGTAATACCCCAGTAACTCAGTAGGTTAAGGCAGAATTTAAATTCAAAGCCAAAATTAAATAAAACCCTGTCTCAAAGCCCAAGTTATTGAGACCATTCATTTCCACTTAAAATTTTAATATTTACAAAAGCCATATTTTAAATACATACGACACAAATTCATCTTAAATATATTTGAATCTATACATTTTAACAAAGAGTTTTAATACTAAGGAAGCTACCATTTCTCCCTCAAATACTAAATTTAGAGTTGCTGGTGCGGGGGTTGACATGGTTGTATGAGCATCACTAGTTTAGTCTACACTGACCTGGAAGTTAAAAAAAAAAAAAAAAGTAAGTATTGTGTGTGGAGGTTAGAGAACTTGAGGGAGTCTGTTCTCTTCCCATCATGTGGACTGCCAGATTTAACTCAGATTGTCATGCCTGGCAGCAAGCACCTTAACCCGCTGATCCATCTCTCTTGTCACTGTTTTCCAACCTAGAATGCTGATGTTCCTGCCTCTGCCTCTGCCTCTCAAGGGCTGGAATTTCAGACATGTGCCACCAGGCCTGGCTCCCAACTAAGATTTTGTACTCACTGAAGTCATTGTGTCCTCAGCACACCACTCCTTCACTGTTAATTTAGTTTGTCATCAGTGATAAAATACCTACTGCACAACTTCATTACTGATCTCAATTCTTACTTTTAACAGTAAGTTAAATAAGGAATTATAGATCTATTACAATTCTTCAACATGTGTCAATTATACAGTTAAAGCTAGACATTAAGAGCTCTAAATGTAATTAATTCCATCTACTATACAAAGGACCCCAAATTTCATTTCACCTATACAGACAGAAAAATTCCTCCACAGGAGACAAAAACTGATTGACTTGCTCAGCATCTACTTAAAATTGTTACTTAATGTGGAAGTACCCACCTCAGACAAAGCATTAAAGCCACAGGTGCAACTACCATATCATATTCAGCCCAAAAAGTATACAATGCAATGACATTACAAAATTTCATGTCACAGAGTTGGGCTTGACACTTGCAGACAAAGCTTGTCTAGAGACTAAGACAAGAGGATCACATGAGACCAAGGGCTCTTTTCATATACATTTAGCTCATACACATCACCTAAAAAGCATGTAAATGCTGAAAATGGGCACAAGGGGTTTTGGGGGTAATGGAGTTATATGACAGTGGGTTTTTATTATCAATTTCGACAATCTAGAAATTACCCAGGAACATTCTCTATCAAACATTGTGTAGATTAGTATGGTCTATGGGTATGTCTGGGAAGGACTACTTTGAGTAGCCTGGAAGACTCACCTACTGTATGCAGGTAGCAGCATTCCCTGTCCAGGGAGGTGCAGAGAAAGAAAGGGAGCTGCTGAGCACAAGTACACATGCATGTGTTAATGCACCACTCTGCTCCTGACTGGAAGTAATATGATGAGATGAATCAAGTTCCCACAATGATGAACTATAACCTCCAATGGTGAGCCTAATAAACCATCCTTCCCATAAGCGGCTTTTTCAGGGCACTTTATCACTGTAGTAAGAAACAGAACTAAGGATATTTATCACACATAGAATTGTTGCCAAGAGATGCACAATTTTAAGTATCCTTCCTAGCAAGCCATTCTGTTGCTTGAATAAATTATAGAATATACATTCTTATCTCTTTTCAGTAATATATTCTACCTCACTGAGCTTTCTAAAAAGGCACTTTGCTTTAGGTAGGAATGTATAGAAGCAGGTATGCTATACCAAATTACACACAGCCACCAAATATTTTACATCATCTTCCCATACTTTCCCATTCCTAGATTTAGACAGCTGCAGAGACAACTCTATAGATGCATTTTTAATAGCAAAAGCAATATGCTTAGCACATTGTTTAGTATGTTTACCATGCTACTATTTATGTATGGACTTCTTTTTTATAAAGAAAAGGCTATCCTGGCATTGGGTACTAATCTTTTAGCTCCTCAGCTCTTCAGACTCTTAAATTTATAGTTTTATTCGATTTACTCAATGTTTAAGAGCCGTGCCTCAACGCAATACTGACCACAAAGCTCAGAGCACCAAGCTGCCTCTCAAAACTCTCAAATGACAATTCACAGGGTCAAAGGCCTGTGTCCCTGCACTTCACCAGGCCGAGAGTGATAATTAACAGTTCATAAATTCAGAGTTTCAGAATCACCCATACACTGAAAACCACAACTTAAAAAAAGTACAACAAAATAAAAACGTGAACAGCCAGAGTCTATAAACACCTTCTAGTTTTTTCCATTTCCAAAATTCCTTGACTATCTTCTAAATTAGAAAAAATTCCTCTATGCAAAATAGAAGCCAAGCTCAAACACTAGGTATTATTTTGCTTAATTAATTCTACACATATGAAATTCTAGATGAGACAGAACTATGAAGACAGGAAACCCTAGAGGCTAAAGGGGTAATGGGGAAACTTCAAAGATGATGCAAGTACTCTATCCTTTCATCGTGGTGTTTGTGATGGCACAAGTGTCAGCACTGATCCAAACATTTAGAAAGTTTGTTTTGAAAAAGGAAACAAAAGCTATTTTGCAGTATGTAACCCCTCTTTAAAGATTGAAGTGACAGAAAACAACGAGCTGCTGTGGGGTAAGAATTTTCTCAGCCAGTTAGGCTGAGGAAGAAGGATAGCAAGTTCAAGGCCACTGTAGACAATTTAGAGCTTGCCTCAAAGTAATGAGATTAAAGGTGTAGCTCAGTAGTAGACCTCTTACCAAGCACCTTTAGAGAGGGCTCTGGCCAGGTTCAAACTTAAAAGAAAAAGGGTTTCCTCCCCCTGGGAATTCTTTCCACCCTGGGGATTCTTCTGCATTTTTCCTTAAGAAACCTAAGATGGGGAAAAGCAAGTGAGGATGGACACAAACCAAGTGGATAATTTCACTGCATAAACATATAAAACATATTTCAGACCACTGTACTTCAAATTCCCCATTTTACACGAGTCAATTACAAGATAATGAAGTACAAATCTACAATGTCCATTGTTTACTTCTAGTTAGGGCTCTTCCTCTTTACCATTGCTGTATTTCAGGGTCCTGAAAACTGTATCTTCTACAAAGTACACACACAATTGATTATAGAAGGAAAAATTCCAAATGCCCCACGTACACAAAAAAAAATGTGGCGTAATGTCCTTGGCAACCTTTATCAAATCCCCATCTCATTCTGAATTAAGAATGAGTGGAGTCCAGCCTAAGTAGGATCAGATATGTAGAGTAGGAAAGGGATCAGTAAACTGGGTCCTGTGGTACAGATGTGTAATTCTAGCTACCCAAGGGGCTGAGGTATGACTAAAAGTTCAAGGCCAGCATCAACTACCAGATAGCAGAGTGAGTTCAAGGCCAGTCTGGACAACTTTCTCTCAAAGAAGAAAAAAAAATAAAGGGGTCAGAACACAGCTTGATGGTAAAACACACTTGCTTAGTATGTACAACGTTCCAGGCTCAATCGTCAATACGACCATAATCAATTACTAATATTTCAGAGTTCTAACAGGAGTACTAGTGAACGGACTGGAAAAAGACACCAAAAGAGCGCAAAGAAACTTTACAAAAGCCAAACCGACTATATTGTACTGCAGAATGACAGAGTACAGTAAAGACATGGTTTTCTACTGCCTACACGACGCACAGTAACTGTCGTGCAAGGTAAAAAAGCTTGTCTATACCCTCTAAAAACCCTACTGATGAACAGTAAAAACAAACTTCCAAAAGGCAGGAAGATGATGCATAATAGTGACCTTAACTAGGCAGGAATCTGCAATCTTTTAGAGTGTCCACTCAAGTGTGGCTTGGATCATTAGTCTGAAAGGAAGATTTAAACCTGGAACACAGACGAAGCCAGCTACATGCTAATAGGCCACAATAAAGATTCCAGCACTCATTATTACCTGTGCTGCCCACCCTAGAAAACTTACAACCATAAAATTAAAAATATATATCAGATCCTTCATTCTTCGTCAACAAGCAGCTGCCTATGTTATTACCACGTGACCAATCAAATCCTCAGAGCTAATCAGCAAGCTAAAGAGGAAAAACAAAACACTGCAAATTAGGAAATCGTTAAGACCGAATTTAAAATCCTCTGGAATAAAGGATACGCTGAAATGGAAACCTGTGGGAAACCATTCTACGTACATACAATACTCATGTACTAGAAGAGGCCTTCATAAAAATAGCCAAGACTCTCAAACATTTGAGATGCTGGCTCCCAGAATGACTGACAGACAACAGCTGGGGAGGTTTTGTATTGATTTGAGATCCTCACGCACTTAGGAAAAAAGAAATGAGGAGAAGGGGCCGTTACTACGGGAAAAATAAACTATCCGGACTCGGTGTTCAACTTGGTGCGCCCCCCCCCCATGGAAGTCCCTTACGAATTCCTGTACTCTAGACGCCTCTTTCCGCCACCCAGCCCAGACTCGCAGCAGCGCACGGCCTCCTCTCAAAGAAACAAAAAGAACCTCATGGAAGAGAATTTAAAAAAAAAGCAAAAAAAACCAACAACAAAAAATACTTCCTTCGCAGCCTGCTGCGAAGAAACGCGTCCCTCCCACCTGCCGCCTGGCCTCGGGTCACCTTTGAACCCCGCCTTCCCGAGTCGCCTTTCTCCCCGGCGAAGGGGCCGCCCGCTCCCCAGGCCGCAAGCACCCCGGCCCGCCCGCCCGCTCTCCCTGCGGCCGCCACGGGTTCACAGGGCCCCGGGGCGGCGCGACACCGGGGTGAGCCTCGGGGTCCGCCACGACGCCGCGGGCGAGGCGGACAGGAGCCCCGCAGGCCCGGCCACCCCCGAGGTCCCAGTGAGCTGCCCGCCGCCGTCTGCGCCCCCCGCCCGGTCAGGCCTTCGCCGGCGCGCCCGCACCCCAGCCCCGCGCCTCCGGTCCGGCCCGTCCGCCCGCGTCCCGGAGGCCTCGGCCCGCGGCGCTCCCGGGCAGCAGGCAGAGCCGGCGCCCGCCGCCTTGTTTCCAAACATAACGGAGCCCGGGCCCCCGAGACCGTTAAACCGCGCCGAGGGCAGACGCCAGCAGCGCGGACCCGCTGTCCCCCACCGCCGCCCGCCGCCACGCCTCGGCCCCCGGGGTCCCCGGCGTCCCCTGCCCCCGCTCCCGATGCCCAGCTCCCGCCCCGGCCTCCCCGCGGCCCGTACCTTGTAGAAAGCCCCGTTGGAGCCGCGAACCTCCACCGTCAGCTCCGCCATGTTGGAACCGCAAAGGCCGCTGGGAAGAGATTCTAGAAACTTTCCAACGCGAGGGGAGGAGGGGGGAGGGGCGAGCGCCGCGGGGGAGGGGCGAGCGCCGCGGGGGAGGGGCGGGCGGGCGGGAGGGCGGGACGCTCCCGGCCCGCTCCCGGGCTCTCCGCTTGCGGCGCCGCTCTGCGCGGCTGCTCGGGCGGCTTCCCTGCGGCGGGCCGGGCCCGCCCACGCCCACTCCCGCGCGTCCCGGCTCGCGCACAATGAGGGAGGCGGACCCGCCCGGGCGCGCCCGCCGACGCTCCCCTCAGGACCTGCCGGGCGGGAGCCGCGGCCTGGCGGGCGGGCGGGAGCGCGTGGCGGGCCGAAGCTCTCCGGGGAAGCCTCTCCTCACGACCTTCCTCTGCAGCCTCGGGCCGGCGGCCTCGCCTCAGGCCCAGGCCCTCCCAGTGAGGAGCCTTTCCCGCGGCGAGCCCGGGAAGGCCGCAATGGGCTCGAGCTTCGGCCCATCTCCACACTGTTCACGGGCCTCGCCACGCGCGAAGCCAGCTCAGCATCTGTTCCCGGCCGAGCACGGTCACCCTAGTACCTTAGGAGAGACTGGGGGACTTTCGAATTTTGGGAGTGATTTTGCCAGAGTCGTAGCCTTTCGGGCGCAGGTTAGCCTTGAACCCACAGAGCTCCTCCCTCAGGCCGTCTTGAGTGCTGGGATTACTTTTCAAAGACTTTTTGAACAATGAGGAAGTGTATTCCCCCCTCCCCCATGCAGAACACAAGTGAAGTTTTGCAAATACCATCCAAGAACCATGTTGTGTGACTTTACCACAACCTACCCCAGCTCTGAAACCATGATGGCACTAGTACTTGGTTTATTTTGATGAGTTAGTACCAAACTAACGAAACCTAGGCTTTTGGAAATACTACTTGAAGAATTCAGTTATAAGTGTGTTCTTACATTTACCAAAGGAAAGTCTTTGCTTTATTTGGATTGCGTTGTGTAACCCAGCTGGACCCATATTCCCCACCCTGCCTCTTTCTGCCAGGTGCTGGGTGGGATTATAGACACGTGTTGCTCCTCAGCTGCTCCCAGTTATCTGTTGCTTCAGACAGAAGTCTAATTAAGCAACCCAAGATGGCCTCCCAATTGCCTACCATTTTCTAGCCTTGGCCTCCAGAGTACTGGGTTTACTGATGTGAGTCTCCACACCCAGCTCCTCCTTGGCTTTTTTTTGTTTTTTAAGTACATTTTCTTTACATAAGATTAACCCATTTTGCTTGGCAATGGTGATGCATGCCTTTAATCCTAGCACTAGGGAGGCAGAAGCAAGTGGTTTGGGAGGTTCGAGGCCAGCCTGTTCTACAAAAGTTTGTTCCAGGATAGGCTCCAAAGCAACATTAACCCATTTTAAACTGAAAGTTCAGTAGCTAAATGACCAATTTAGAACATTTTCATTACAAACAATAACACTGGTTCTTGCTGTTAAACTACAAATGCTTTTGTGACTGGCTTCTTCCATTTAGAATAGTATTTTCAAGGTTCATGGTATTGCTAGGTATTGACGTTTTGTCACAATGTCACCGTTGTATAAGCATACCACATATTGTTGGTGTGGGTTTTAGAGTATGTTTTGAGGGTCAGGGTAGTGAGACTTGAAACCAGGTTCACACCCTAACCATACACTCTGCCACTAAGATACACACATCACTATCTACTTAAGGCCTTTTATTTGTTCATGGCTCATGTGAGCGCCCAGTGTAGTAGCCCATGCTAGTAATTCATCACTTCTGTGGAGAATGCAAGGGATCCGGAATGCAAGGTTATCCTCAGCTGTATTATCAGTTCCAGGCCAGTCTGGACTACAAGAGACTCAAAACAAAAAGAACTCCATTGATAGTTGAGTCATAGTCTCTTAGCTGTCAAAAGTAATGCTGCTGGGGTGGGTGCCCAGTGTGGTGGTGAACACCTTTAACTCAGAAGCCAGAGGCAAGAGGATTTCTGAGATCAAGGCCAGCCTGGTTTATGCAGCTAGTTCCAGGACTGCTATCAAAACAAACGAACAAAACAAAAACAAACACAAAAAGCTGGAGCAGAAGAGATGGCTCAGCAGTTAAGAACGCTTGTTCTTGCAGAACACTGAGGTTTGATTCTCAGCAGTTACAGGGCAGCTCAAAACCATATATAACTCCATTTCCAAGGGGATCCAACACCCTTTTCTGATCTCGGAGTCTCCAGGACCACGTATGGGCACATACATACATACAAGCAAAACACTCAAGCATGAAATAAATATGATTGTTTTGTTTTTCAAGACCTAGTTTCTCTGTAGCATTGGCACCTGTCCTAGGAGTCTCTCAGTAGACCAGGCTGACCTTGAAGTCACAGAGATCTGCCTCTGCCTCCTGAGTGCTAAGAAATGTTTGCTTCCGCTATGTATGAGATGGAGGAAGGCCTGAGTGAGTGTATTGTTGACACGGGCATGGCAGTGTCGAGGATTCCAACACACACATGAAACAACGTGGCAAAGCCATTACCAGCCGGGCGGTGGTGGCGCACGCCTTTAATCCCAGCACTCGGGAGGCAGAGGCAGGCGGATCTCTGTGAGTTCGAGGCCAGCCTGGTCTACAAGAGCTAGTTCCAGGACAGGCTCTAAAAAAAAACTACAGAGAAACCCTGTCTCAAAAAAAAAAAAAAACCAAAAAAAAAGGGGCTGGAGAGATGGCTCAGAGGTTAAGAGCATTGCCTGCTCTTCCAAAGGTCCTGAGTTCAATTCCCAGCAACCACAGGGTGGCTCACAACCATCTGTAATGGGGTCTGGTGCCCTCTTCTGGCCTGCAGACATACACACAGACAGAATATTGTATGCATAATAAATAAATAAATATTTTAAAAAAAAAAAAAACAAGGTGGAAAAAAGCCATTACCAATATGAACCAGGTTCAAGAGTTTTCCCCCCATTGATCAGTGTGGGGGAAAGACTAGGGACTTCGGCTTCCTCCTCCCAGAGGAGATTTAGCCTCCTGAGATTAGCTCACAGCCCACCCTGTGCTGTACCTAACAAACATGCCGAGGTTCTAAGTTGCAGACATAATGGAACCCCACCTGATCCAGGCTCACTGTGCGTATTTGCGTGACTATCATTATTATTATTATTTTTATTTTCTCAGTGTCCCTAGTAAGGCTCTCAGGACACAAGCTGTGTGGGCAATGGCACTGGTGTGAAAATCATGTTTAAGGTTTTGAAGTTCATCTCTCTGGGCTATCTACCTAGACATCTGCGTGCTGACTCCTATTGTGATCACTCAACGTTTTGCCACTGGAGAAATGGTCAGACTCTTCCAGAGTGGCTCCATGTTTGGCCACCTACAGACAGTACATCCTCTGACTTTTCCTTCAGGAAGTTCCTCCTTCCCTCTTCCTTCTCCCTCTCCCTCCCTGGTGTGGGAAGTCCTTCTGTCTATGTGTTGCTTTTATTGGTTAATGAATAAATCTATTTCAGCCAGTGGCTTAGCAGAACAGGGCAAGGTGAGAGTTCCAAGCAGATAGAGGAGGAGAGAGTAGGCAGAGTCAGTGAGAAGTCATGGAGCTGCCAGAGGAGAAAGACACAAGCTGCCAGCTAGAATCTTGCCAGTAGGCCATGAGCCTCATGGTAAAAGATAAAATAATAGGAATGGGCTAATTTAAGATATAAGGGATAGTTAGCAATACACATAAGTGATCGGCAAAGCAGTGTTGTGAATAATATTGCTTCTGTGTGTTGATTGCAGGACCAGGCAGGAGAGAAACCTCCACTAACACCTTCCCTTTTCTTCTCTATTGTTGTCGTTAATAGATTGTTTAGGATGTCGCTTCTTTGTTTGGAATGGAGCTGTGTAAAGTTCTACTTGACCTATACCAAAGGCTTCTAGATGGTATAAACTCTGAAAAGTTAGAGCTGGTCTTCTTCAGACCTTGTAGACTAAAAACATTTTTATTTAGACTCCCAGCCCACACTTCACTACTCCTTCTAGGTGGATTGATTTTCATCAAATAACTGAGCTTAGCTAGCATCTAGTGACTCTGGTAAGTTCACAGTCCTCGGTGACAGAAGCAAGTTGTAAACCCTTTGTTTTCTGTTTCCAACAGTCAGATTGTTAACTGCAGCCCCTGTAATTTACTTATAATGACCCATGATATAAATTTAAAATAACTTTATTTTTGTCGTTATCACTATTTTAGTATGTATGTGTGTGGGTCGGTGGATGGGTGTTCACCAAGTTCAGAAGACAGATTTGTGGAGTCAGTTCTTGCCTTCCATCTTTTACGTAGGTTCCAGGGATTGAACTCGGAACTCCAGGCAGCAAGCACTTTTACCCACTGAGCCCTCGTGTGTTCCCTTAGTTCCTTTACCAGTCCTTGGAACACAGAAGTTACTCTAGAATCTGTCTCAAGGACATTTCAAATTGGCCAAGTGTGGGATTTAAAAAGAGATAGAGCAATGGGAGGAGGGATGACCGGCAGGAGCACGGATGAAGACCTAAAAGCAACTGCATGGGAGATCTACACCCAGCATGGGTGATTACTTTCCCATGGATACTGTGGTGGTTTGATGAGAACCTCCCCTCCCCCAACTCATATATTCGAATGCTTGGACCCCAGTTAGAAGAACCGTTCAGAAAGGATTAGGAGGTGTAGCCTAGTTGGAGGAGATGTGGGTTTGAGCCTTAAGGTTTCAAAAGCCCACACTATTCCAAGTTAGCGCTCTCTGCATCATGATTGCATCTCTGTTGGAGACCTGCTTTGACAAGGATACCACTTACCAGAGGAGGGGCGTGGGGATAAGAAAAATAAGTAATGAGAATGCAGACACGAGTGAAAATAACAAACAGAGACATAGAGTGGTATCGGGAGGGAGTGCCAGTGAATACTGAAACATAGAGTGGTATCGGGAGGGAGTGCCAGTGAGTACTGAAATCACCTGTGTTTAATTCACAGTTACTTAAATACCCTGACCCCAAAAGGTAGGAGTAAGATAAAAATTGCATTAACACGATACAAGGAGAGAACAGACCAGTTGAAGGTGTACAGACTACATTCTTAAACATTGTGTTGCCAAAACAAGACAAGTAACGCTCACACGCTAGACCAAAACATTCTGTAGGGCAAACCACTCCCAGGGTAGAATCCATAGTTTATCTCCCTAAGGGAGTAGGAACTTAGTTGGATCCTTAGACTTTTGTTTGAGGTAGAAATAGCTCTACCTCTTAATACCTGAAATACCAGGTCTGGCTTTTAGCCTCACCTGTAGACAATAACCTTGAGAGCACAGAACTCTCTGATCTAATCAGGGTGGAATGGAGCCTTGAACTTTGTTTAAGGTAGAAACATCTACATCTTAATACCTGAAATACCAGGTCTAGACATTAGCCACACTTCTTGTCTGAACTGTTGACAATAACCTTGAAGGCACAGAAGTAAGTTCCAACTCTCTGACCTTTAGTCAAGGTAGAATGGACCCATACCTATGGGCCCTGTCACATTTTAAGATGAAAGCAAGCGCTCAGGTACTGTTTCAGTGCCATGCCTGCCTGCCTACTGCCATGCTCCTGCCACGGTAGTAGTGGACGCACCGCTGAAACTGTAATCCCCAAAGGTACTGGTGTCACATCTATCATAGTGGTAGAAAAGTAACTAAGATAGTATTTGGTACTGGGAAATAGGCTATTGCTCTGATAAACCTGACTGTACTGGCTGGAGGAAGAATGTGGAAGACTTTAGTACTTTGGACTCAGAAAATGGTTGAGCATTGTAAGTGGGGCTCAACAGGCCATCCTAGAAGGGCTTGGAAGATAGCATTGCTGAGAGTAATGGGGAATATGGAGGCCCAGCTCAAAAGGTTTCAGAGGGAAACAATATTAGCAACTGGGCTAGGGACCATTCTTGACTATTTTGGCAAAGGATGTGGCTGTCTTTTGCCTATATCCTAAAAATCTACCTGAGGTAAATTGAAAAGTTTTGTACTAATTTTCTTCTTAGAGGAAATTTCAACACAGCCTGTAATATTGAATATGTAACATGGTTATTAGTAATCACTCTTATCGAGGTTTACCTTCAAAAAGAAAAAGCAGAGCAGAAAGAAATATAAAATGTACAGAGCACCAGGAAATTTAATGTTGTGACCAAAGCTGAAAGAGATAAGGAGAGATGCCAGTAGCCATGTCAGAGGAGCAGCAGGTGGCAACTGAAGTTCAAGGTGTCGGCCCACCAGGAGGAAACTCTCTGATGGGTCAGTGTCAAACAGGCAAGGCCCTGAGACCTCAGACCCTGGAATGTCTTTTGCTTCTGCTGTGCCTTTTGTGTGTTTGCTACTACTATCTATCTCTGGTATCTGGCATGGCGTGAATGGGTGTGGGGAGATCCCAATGCCTGTACTGTAGTGTGCTTATCTCATGGAGAGATCCCATTCTATTGGGCATTTATACCTGTGGATTATTATGAAGATGATTCCTCCCTAAAGTGTACTGTATACTTGATTATAATAATAATAATGTTAGTGAATACAAAGTTTTGATGAATAAAAATATAAACAAGGACATTTCACACAGCTAGAACACCTGAGTTTCAATTGAGGAGCTATATAGACTGTGGGCTTAGGTTAATGATTAAGAAAAACAACTGAGGGCTGGAGAGATGGCTCAGTGGTTAAGAGCATTGCTTGCACTTCCATAGGTCCTGAGTTCAATTCCCAGCAACCACATGGTGGCTCACAACCATCTGTAAAGAGGTCTGGTGCCCTCTTCTGGCCTGCAGACATGAACACAGAATATTGTATACATAATAAATAAATAAATATTTTTTAAAAAAAGAAAGACAACTGAGTCCCAATAGCCCAGCTAACGAATTATTTTAACCTTAAGGTCACAGGTTTCAGAATGCATCACAAGTGAAACAAAACTTTGAAAATAAAGTTAGGCTAAGATGTTTTTCTCAAATGGTTTTGAGGTGAAAATCCCAACAAGACAGTCTAAAGTTTTAGGAAGGCACATAGTTGAGTGAGGAACTCGTTAAGGTCGGAAACAAGAACAAAACATCCCAATTATTACTGGCTAATGTACTTTTCTTGCTAGGATTGGTTGATGATCAAAGGTGATGATTAATTCCTTGTACCCATTCTTGCCCTCAATCTCCTGATATTAAAAGGAAAAAAAACCTGTTCATGAGTAGAAATACACTCTGACGATTTAAAGTGCAGCTGATGCCAGGCAGTGGTGGTGGCGCACGCCTTTAATCCCAGCACTTGGGAGACAGAAGCATTTGGATCTCTGTGAGTTCGAGGCCAGCCTAGTCTACAAGAGCTAGTTCCAGGACAGGCTCCAAAGCTACAGAGAAACCCTGTCTCTAAGAACCAAAAATAAATAACTAAAGTGTAGCTGACTGATTTTTTTCATATATAAAAGTTTAGGTTTGGATTCCTTTATGAGTCCTTATAAGATTACCTTTCAAGATAAGCAATAAAGTAATTGGCCCTTTCTTTGTAACTGCAAAGTGCAGTCTGCCAGTAAAAAGTCCTGACTGAGAAGAATACCTTGCTTTCCCACATGATTATAACAAATTGCTTAGGTACAACTGTACGTGGGTTCTTGGAATAATTTGTTTTTTACCTGTAATACATAAAATGTTTAATCATGTAAGGAATATGGAAAACTTGCTGGTTTTTTTACTGTTTGTTTTGTATTATTGTAATTATTCACTTGAAAAGTAGAATGTAACCACATTGTAATTTTCGTGTTACCTGAAAGACTTCCTGGAGTTTATAAGCTGTAAAGGAAGTAATAAAGATGGAGTTAAAATGGGCTATAAGAAAAACATCAAAATGAGAAAATTAGAAGGGAGACATCAAGAGTAAAGATAGAGTCAGAAAGAAAATATCAAGAATAAGAGAAGGAATACAGAATGCACAAGAATAACAAAAATTTGAAGGAAACCATCGAGAAAGTGTGTCTTTTTCCCTAATCCCCTCAGGTAGAAAAGTTTTAGTACCGAGTCAGTGCCTGGATTCCTTTCAAGCCCTTGTGCTGCTGAAAGCTGTCCCCCTCCCCCCCAGACAACAATAGAGAGGCCTGATGCAAAAATGAAATAAAGGGAGTGGTGGCCTCAGGACCAGACCTACCCAGGTAAGCTTTCAGCTTGGGAAAAGAAAAGCCCTGGAATCTTGGGTCCCTTAAAAACAACAGTGTGGAAAAGCTTATGCAATGTGATTCCAGGAGAGATCAGGCTCCATCCCAAGTAGGCAGTCAAGTCTGGCAGTGTTGTTTATGTGGTCTGGCTTTAGAGTCATGAAAGATTCAGGAGTAAGGGAGTTCTGGAATCTCCCTCTAAGGCTGTGGTTCTTAACCTGTGAGTCGAGACCTCTTTGCAAGTTGAACAACTCTTTCACAGGGGGTCACCTAAGGCCATCAGAGAACACAGATGTCACATTACAGTCCACAACAGTAGCAGCATTACAGTTATGAAGAAGTAGCATTGAAAAGAATTTATGGTCGGGGTCACCACAACATGAAGAACTGTGTTAAACAGTTGGCAGTGTTAGGAAGGTTGAGAACCACTGCTGTAATGTTACCAATGTCATAAATAGGGAAGTCCCTCCATAGAAGCCATGAGGGGTCATATCATGAACCTGTGAAAGTGAAACCTAGATTGTATGGGAGACCCCAAGACACTGGAGATGTCAGAGCCATGAGACATCTGCCAAGAAGAGCTGTGCACAGGGTGGAGCCAGTCCATGACAGAGAAGTGTGTTACCGTCAGCAAAGTCACTAGGGTAGAGCCATCTGAACCTTTTCACAGTGGACGTAGAACCTCACGATTTGGTGATTTTCTTGCTGGGGTTTGGTCTCGCTTTGGTCCAGTATTACCCCACAATGCCTACTTTCCTGCCTTTTGGAATGGTGGTGTAAGTTCGATGCCATTGTATATTGGGAGTATGTAATTTACTTTTTGATTTCATGCGGATTACCTCGAGGCAATTAAGAAATTACCTTAAGGCTCAGAAGAGACTTTGGACTTTGAAACAGTGTGGAGACTGTGAAAGACCGTGGGGGATTTTTGAAGCTGGACTAACGGCACCTTGCATTTTTATGAGCCTATGGAGGCCAGGGAAAGGAAGGTAGTTTGAATAATGGCCCCTGTACGCTCATTATTTGGTCCCAAGTCAAGAGAACTACTTGGGAAGGATTAGGATGTGTGGCCTTGTTGGAGGAGGTATGTGATTGGGAGTGAGCTTTGAGGTTTCAAAAGCCAATGCTGTCTGAGTTTTCTATTTCTGTGAAGAGATACCATAGCCAAGGCAACTTATAAAAGAAAGCATTTAATTTGAAGTTCACAATTCCAGATGATGTGTGATCCCCTATGTGTGCTGTGAATGTTTTATTGCCACTGGTTAATAAAGAAGCTGCTTTCAGCTGGATGGTGGTGGCGCATGCCTTTAATCCCAGCACTCGGGAGGCAGAAGCAGGCAGATCTCTGTGAGTCTGAGACCAACCTGGTCTATAAGAGCTAGTTCCAAGACAGGCTCCAAATCTACAGAGAATCCCTTTTTCGAAAAACAAAAACAAACAACAACAAAAACAAACAAACAAACAAGAAACAAAAAGAAGAAAAGGAAGAGGAAGAGGAAGAGGAAGAGGAAGAGGAAGAGGAAGAAGAAGAAGAAGAAGAAGAAGAAGAAGAAGAAGAAGAAGAAGAAGAAGAAGAAGAAGAAGAAAAAGAAGAAGAAGAAGAAGAAGAAGAAGAAGGCAACAGCAGCAGCAGCTTCTTTTAGCCACTGGCTTAACAGAGTAAAGCCAGGCTGAAAGAGATATGTAGAGAGAGTAGGTGTAGTCAGGGAGAAGCCATGTAGTCACTGGAGACAGATGTGCTGAAACCACAGCCACAAGATGATACACAGATTAATAGAAATGGGTTAATGTAAGATATATAAGTTAGCCCAACATACACTTAAGCTATTGGCCAAACAGTATTGCAAATAATATCATTTCTGTGTGTTTATTTCAAGCCTGAGCAACCACCAATGTGGGCTGACTAATCCACATAAAACCTGAGAAAGCTTGGAAAGGAATCCTAGACACAAAAGAAAAGAGTTAAGCATTGCTTTTTGGTAGCAGCATTTGCTTGGGTGGACTCTGTTAGAAGCAAGTAGAGGCATGATTCCTTTAAGAAAGATCTTCCTGATTCAGCAGTAGCAGAAAAAAAACTGCACAGTTTTAAAACAGCAGCTTCCTGGGTTGTATTGCCAGCATGGACTCTGGCTCTTTTAGGAGGCTGAGAACTTGAATGGGGTTTATGGGCAGCATGCTGCAAGTTACTTGGTGGCAGCATGGGACAACTTGTTACCAGAGTTGAGATGGTAAGCGTGGCTCCCACCCAGGAGTCTCAGAGGCTATGAATGGACCTCTGCCATGTTGGACTGAGCAGAGCCAAAAGGCAACACTGCCTTAGTCCTAGCCATGCCACTTTGCATTTTAAGAAACAGTCTGGTCAGAAAAGGATTATAGATACATAATAAAGAAAGATTCAGATAAAAGACCTCTAAATGGATCAGTGTTGGATGAATGTATGTAAATTTGGGAGAGAAAAGAAAAAGAGTGTAGAGTTATAAAAAGAAGTGAATTGGGTTTTTTTAAAAAAGGTAAATTCTTTAAAGAAACAGAGTACAGACAGCCATAGATTAAAAGAAGTAAAGAAAAATAAGCCACATAAAGATGGAAAATACACAGAGAGTCTAGATTATGTATATTATTGTGTTTTCTTTGAATTTTTTGACTGTAAATGAGCTAAGTACAAAGAGACATTTTATTGTATGGCTGTTAAACATATTTTTTTAAATGTATATATATTTTAAAGGTATCTTGACTTCAAAATTTGGGTCTAAAGATTTGTTGCTTTGGAGAAAAGGTTCTTTTGTTTTCACAAAGGATGAGATTCCTTCCAGGATAATGTGATTTGATGGACCAAGATCCCCTGAAAGGTTGCTGTGAACATCCCCAAAAATTACTTCACCCAACAAAAAGCAGACAGCAGTTTGGAGAGAACTATGCCTGGATTCCCTAAATGATAGTTTATAAATGTTTGTTTACATTTAAAGGTGGATAAGCTATAGAGATGAATACTTTTCATTGGTATGGATCTTGGTTTGTTGATACAAATTTAAGGTCAATAGTTTCTGTGTGATTATTTCAAAATGTACTAACAGCCTCCCCCAACATCCGGAGAGTAGTAGAGTGGTTGGTGGTGGTTTCTGTGAACACTAAATATTGAGAAAATATGAAGTATGGTTGACAAACTTATTTTGAAATTTTGCCATGTATAAATTTTTGCATTGAACATATATGATTCCAAAAGATAATAAAATGCATTTTCAAATGCTGTGCCATGAAAAATCTACAACCACTAGAGATGAACTTACTGAAAACATTTTGTTGGATAGGAGTATAATTCAGTTGGTAGAGTATTTGCCTAGCAAGCACAAAGCCCTGGGTTTAATCCCCAGCACTGCATAACCTAGACAAGTCTTATGCCTCTAACATCAGCAATCTGGAGATGAGTTAGGCAGGGCTATCATAAGTTCAAGATTATTGTGGTTACACAAGTTTGAGGCTAGTCTAGGCTCCATGAAACTGTCTCAAAAAAATAGAGGAGAAGGAAGAAGTTGTAGTGGTAGGGGGTATTTTAACTGATAGAGTAAAATGCCTATCACCTAACTATATAAAGCAGACTGACAATGCTGTATATAGAGTGAGTTTGTATAAATAATGTATACAATAGCTGAGAATGTACTGTAACAACTTCTCCAGGTGTGAAGGTGTAGCTCAGTGGTAGGGTACTTACCTCCCTTCCCCAAGGAACTGCTGCCAAACTAGGTAGCTGCTTTGAAGTCTAGTCAGGATTTTTTTGTTCTATGCAGGAGCAACAAGCCTCACATCTTTATCAACATCATCAGCAGATTTGGTAAGACAATTGGAGATTCTGAAAGGGAGGAATTATTTTAAAGGAGTTTTCTCACGTTTAAAAAAATGGGAAAAACCATTCCAATGGAGGGATTTGGGTCTGTATGATAGTATGTTAGATACTTTGAAAATAGAACAATTAAATGAGGGGACAACTAATTTAAATGGAATTCATGTCATGACAATTGTAAACAGTGTCAGCTTTATGCTTTATCATTTTTGTCTTATCACTAAAAAAGTTGGTTCATCTGGTTGTTAAGATACAGGCCTTAGAAAACTCTAATAAAACAGATCACAGAGATATTAAAATCCAACAGAGAAATTTAATGGAGAACCAATTTCAGCATTGCATTATAAGAATTGAGATGAACAGCCTAAGGTTTTCAAATAAACAACTTTAATATATCTACTAACAGTACAGAAATTGCCAGATTCTAGAGGCTCTGTAAGAGCTGAATGGATTCCTTTGCCAATGTAAATTTAAGGAGATTTGAGGAAGCCATAGTCTCATATGGCATGCACTTACCTTTTGTGAAGCAAATGTCAAACTTGGGGTCAGTTTGTAATAGAATTATCCCTAAAGACTGAATAGAGTTGCTTAACATTGTTTTAGAGCCAGGTCCACAATTACAATGGAGTACCTGGTTCCGAAGAGGCTAAAATTTTTAAACAATGGAATAAAGCTAGAGATATGGAAATCTCCCAAGATCAAATTCGTGGAGAAGAAGATTGTGCTACTATAGAAAGGCAATTCCTACATATTGGTCACATCCTGTCTTTATGACATGCAGCAGCTTTGAATGCTTGGGACAGAATTGAAGAAGTAAGAAAGCAGATTGGAACATTTACTAAAGTCATACAGGGTCCAAAAGAAACCTTTACATTTCTTACAAAGACTGGCATCTGCAATACATAGAATGATACCAAATTCAGAAGCTAGACAAATAATAATTAAATTTTTGACTTTTAAAAATGCTAATACTTAATGCAAAAGGATAATTAGGCTTTTAAAGGCAAGGTCAGCACCTTTGGAGAAATGGATCTGAGAAACAATTAATATTGAATCTTATGACCATGATGACACTTGCATAGAAGTGGTTTCCAGAGGTTTAAAGAAAAATAGAAATGTCAAGTGTTTCAATTTTGGCAAACAAGGTCACCTTAAAAGGGATTGTAAATGAGATGTTTTTAGAAACAACTGTTTTTCTAAACATAATCCATTCAGAATGTCCTGCTCTTCTGAATTATATAGAAGGTGTGGCAAAGTTGAAAAAAACTTTCAATATAGTTACCAATTGGCAGTATGCAGAAAGAGTTGTTTTACATATTGAAACTGCTGAATTTATTCCAAATGATAAGACTTTATTATTTATTCAGTTTCAAGACACCATCAGGAATAGGAACCATCCCATATACATAACATACATCTGATCCCATACAGGTCTGCCAGGTTTTCTAGCACAAGGTAATGCAGAAATCGATCAATTATAGTTTGAAAATGTGCTGAATGCCTCAGAATTTCATTAAAAAACCTCATGTCAATAGCAAAAGTTTAAAAAAAAGACTTTCCATCACATGGCAACAAGCTAAGGAAATGATAAGGAAATGTTTTACTTTTTCTTTATACAACCTCCACCAATACCTGCAGGAACAGGGCACTCAAAGGAATGGAATCTGGCAGATGCATGTGTTCCATTTTGTAGAATTTGGAAAACTAAAATATGTACACTCCAACATTGATACCTACTCAGGTTTCAATGGGTAATTGCTTAAGTTCATAAAAGGGTAATTTGGCAATCACACATTTGCTAGAAATATAGCCATCATGAGTATATCTGCACAAATAAAGACAGACAATACTCCAGCATATGTCTCAAAGAAAATGAAACAATTTTTGCCTATTTTGATATCAAGTATATTACAGGTATACCACACAATCCTACATACCAAGCAGTTATAGAAAGATCAAGTCAAATGCTAAAGTGCTGCGAACCCCCCTGACCAGCAGGGAAGAACAACCACCAGTCGAGGATTCTTCTCAAATCACGCTTTATTGGAGCCTCTTGGTTGAAGGGAGAGCAGGAAGCGAGGGGCCCCGAGGACTAAACGGCAGCCGCTTAAATAGGGAGAGCAGACACGGGTCGTGCCTGGATTGGCTACTTGCTCATGTTTCGATGCCCCTGGCCACAGGATTGGCCATGATTACTGCACACTACTGCACATGCGAGAGGTTCTGTCTACAGCCTTGCCTAATATGGAGTTGTTTACTCGATGGTGCAGGGGTTCTGCGCCATCTTGAAATGGCGGCCGGCAAATCGGCTCCCTGCAGTTCCCCCCCCACTTTTTTTTTGATTTTTCGAGACAGGGTTTCTCTGTGGTTTTGGAGCCTGTCCTGGAACTAGCTCTTGTAGACCAGGCTGGTCTCGAACTCACAGAGATCCGCCTGCCTCTGCCTCCCGAGTGCTAGGATTAAAGGCGTGCGCCACCACCGCCCGGCCCCCCTTTTTGTTTTTATAGCAGGATAGGCAACAAGGGGTCTTATTCCCGTTCTGGCTCCCACCTCATGATGTGGGGGCCGATCAAGGGAGGCCCAGGCTTGTGGTACTCCTTCTCCTGTGCAATGGGCCAAACCCCTAGGAGGTGCAAAGGCAGTATCTCAAGCGTTGTCTCAGCATACCTTCCCTGGTGCAATGGAAACAAGCCCTACAGGGGTGCAAAGGCTATGCAGGACAAATGCCTACTGGTTCTTAAGAACCAATAATCGTATTTGGGGAGAGTCACCACACTCCAAAGCGGCTAGGGCCTGTAGGACAGCAACCTTATCTCTATTTGTTTGGGCTCGAAGATGGCAAATCAGCCACAAGCAGACCATGCATCCTCCCAGACAGCAAGCCAGAAATATCCCAACCCCCACCCATTCCTTAAAAAAGGAGAAAGTGGAATATAGCCAATCAGAAAACTGTTCAAGGGTGATGGGCTGGACACAAGTATTATTCAGGATAGTGATCTGAAACAATTGATTCTGGAGAAACAGCTCTGCTTCCCACGACCAGTTCCCTGCCAGATACTCCCCAATTCCTCGTGACTCATTCCTGGAATTGTTAAAGACAAGAGAAGTAATGCACACATGTTTTTGATAGGAGACACATCCGATCTGGACCAGACAAGTCAATTCATCCACCTGGGTCTGCACATAATCTATCCTCTGATTGGCAGCTATTATGCTGGAAAGGATATGATTGTTGATTTCATTCTGGGTTTCTAATGCATCAGCTGTTTTTGAAGCCACGTCGTTAATTGTGGTCGCCGTTTGCACCTGATTAGCCATGGCTATCCCAGCCGTGACGGCAGCTGCCGCTGACACTGCTACAGCGGTGACAATGGCTGCAGTAATACCAAAGTCACGTCATTCACGCAAAAGCGTTGTGATGGGAAATTGGTCCGGGTCAGCCTGGACCGGGAGGGGTACGAAGGTTGGAACCTTCACCATTATAGCCAGCTTTTGGGTGCCATTCCAACATTCAGACAAGTGGCAATCAGCTGATCCATTTGTGCAATCCAAGGTACTCGAGGAGTCCGGGGTGGAATTAGTAAGCAAAAAGGAAAAAGGAGGGGTCACACAGACCGCAGCTCCCCCTAGAGTGGCATTACCTAATTCTTCTTCCTGATAAATGCAAAGCCATCTCCCTTGGCCCGATGACTCTGATATGCTACCAGAAACATTAAGGAGCCAAGTCCTAGTTAATTGTAGTGTCACCAGGGCTGAGATGTCCGTAGTGGCTCCCATCTCATTAGAGAGCAGCCATTGATACCAGGACCATCCTGATCCAATAGTAGAATTTTGATTAGACTGGTTATAAAAGTATCTTTTCATAGATGGGGATAGGGAGAACCCATAGGCAACCTGTGCCTTTTCCCAAGTCTTAGCTTGGCAGGCCATGAATGTGGGTGGAAATGAAAAATCTGGAACACAGTGTGGTGATGCCCTAAAATGAGTGGCATTTTTAGGGATGGATGCACCTCCCAATGGTACCATGGACACCACTCTCATGGCCAAGGTGGTAGCATTAATGGATGTAGCATTACTGGGCCCTGACCCTGAGGTGGCACTCTGAGTCAACTGGGCTAATGCTGCGCCCAGGGACCCTATCCCAACTTTACTCTGCATCAGGGGATCCATCCAATTGGTCTAGTTTTTGCGTAAAAGCCTTATGTAGGGTCCCTTCCCCTCAAGGGAGAAGCACATAGTCCTATTTAGGGCTATCTTTGTAGCATTAAACAACTCCTGTTTAGCGTCCGTGTTAGGCAGACAGGGTGCCTCCAGATTGCAGGAGGTGGAAAACAATGTGGGCAATATGGAGGAGTTAGCATGAACAGGCATTGGCATGGGCCAGGCCCTTGTTACCGCCCATAACGTCATTGGACTCGCGTTCAGCAGGGTTGTCTCTATTGCCAGGATCAGCATCCATGTTGCAGCCCTCATCTTCAGCTGTTGGTCTCAGGCTTCTTGTCAGCCGTGTTGGTACCCAATGAGGAACTTCTTGACTCTGGGAGACTTGCTTACCAACGTCGCCACTCCACGTGTCGAGTTCTGAATCCTCTTTGGCCCCTTGCCCGGCGACCGAAAGATGTCCTGGCGTCCCGGGTTTCGGCACCAGTTGCGGCGAAACCCCCTGACCAGCAGGGAAGAACAACCACCAGTCGAGGATTCTTCTCAAATCACGCTTTATTGGAGCCTCTTGGTTGAAGGGAGAGCAGGAAGCGAGGGGCCCCGAGGACTAAACGGCAGCCGCTTAAATAGGGAGAGCAGACACGGGTCGTGCCTGGATTGGCTACTTGCTCATCTTTCGATGCCCCCAGCCACGGGATTGGCCATGATTACTGCACACTACTGCACATGCGAGAGGTTCTGTCTACAGCCTTGCCTAATATGGAGTTGTTTACTCGATGGTGCAGGGGTTCTGCGCCATCTTGTAATGGTGGCTGGCAAATCGGCTTCCTGCACTAAAAGATATGTTAAATAAACAGAAAGTGGTGATAAATATGCCCAGAAATAAATTACATAATGCTTTACTAACTTTGAATTTTCTAAATGCTATTGAGAAAGGAACAACAGCTGTGGAGAGATGTTGTTGGATAGTAGAAAAAAACTACAGAATTTAATCAGCCAAAATACTTTAAAGATGTACTGACCTCAGAATGAAAACCAGGATATGTGTTACGTTGGGGAAGGGGTTTTGCTTTTGTTTCAACAGGAGAAGGAAAGCTAAGGATACCATCAGTATTGATAAAGATTCAATTTGAACAGGAGACACCTCTTAATTAGAAGAAATGTTAGTTCATCAAACAACATGGCCGTTTAATCTAAACTCACCTAGAAAAGTATCAAATGTTTTCATTTGATCAGATATAACTTGCCAAACAAGAATTTCCCCAAAATTTGGGTTTGGGAAGGGTTTTGTTTCTGTCTTTTCTGGCGAATGAAGACATCCAGGTAAGGAATCTGAAGAGAACTAGACAAATGAGACATCTGAAGAAAAAGGACAAATCATCCAGAAAAAAAATGTCTCAAGAAAAAGAGTGAACTGGCCTATTGGTATATCACATTTCCAACATAAATCTTCCCAAATGTTTGTTTGTGCTGTTCTTTACAGATATGTAATGCAAGTGGTCTTTTTGTAGTCTCAGTCCTATTAATGATTAAAGTTAGCTTTGGAGTTGGAGTGGGGCTCTCTCCTTCTCAAAACCAAGCATGCTTATTAAAGTGAAATCCAAAATCTCTGTCTCATGTCAGAAGAGCCACCTGATATGGGACAGAAGAAAAACAAAAATTTAAGGATTATTTTGTTGCTACTAATCTTGTAATTTTTTGGTTTTATATTGACTCTTCAACAGCTTTCCTTAAGGTATAAATTTTTATTTTCAGGATCCCCTAAAGATACCATCACCATCAGACAGTAGGAAGTAAATTTAAGAATATGACACCCACATTCCCAAGAGGTAGGATGGGTGGTTTTTGGTCTCTCATTGGGTTATGGATATTTGTCATTGTCTAGGCAAATTGATTACAAGTTGTTATTGGTAATGGTCAGGAAAAAAGTTAAACAAAGGAAATTAGATTCAAGATCCTTGTTTTGAAAAGATAAAGGGGATATAGATATGATAGGATGAAAGATCAATTATTGAATCTACTCTGAAAAAGGAGAATATAAGATAAAAAGGTACATTATTGAATCTAATTTTTAAAAGCAATTACAAGTTTTAAATGTTTTACATTGGATTGGACTTTTGTATATTGTATACAAATTTTGTATACTGAGATTAATTTTGTTAGAACATACTATAAATTCATTGCTACCCTTGTTCAAGGTATTGTACCTCTACAATTCATTTAACAATGAAATGTAAATTTCTAGTCCTTGAAAATTATTATTATCAACTGTTTATGGATCTCTGAGTTCAAGGCCGCCCTGGGCTACACAAGATTGAATCTGTCAAAAAGAGAGGTGATGCCGGGCGGTGGTGGCGCACGCCTTTAATCCCAGCACTCGGGAGGCAGAGGCAGGCGGATCTCTGTGAGTTCGAGGCCAGCCTGGTCTACAAGAGCTAGTTCCAGGACAGGCTCTAAAAAAGCTGCAGAGAAACCCTGTCTCGAAAAACCAAAAAAAGAAAAAAGAAAAAAAAAAAAGAGAGGTGATCCCAGCACTTGGTTTCACATGTCTCTAATTCCAGCACAAGGGAGGTAGAAACAGCAATGATAGGGCTGGGTGGAGAGAGAACTATAAAGGGGAAGAAATAGGAACTCAGGTGTGTGGAGTTGAAGAACTTGTGGAAAAAGGATTTTGCCCCAATTCTCTACTCTGAGGTAGAGATAAGAGCCAGTGGTTGGCTGCTTTTCTTTTCTTTCTTTTTTAAAAAAGATTTATTTATTTATTATGTATGGAACATTCTGCCTCGATTTATGCCCATTCGCCCAGAGGAGGGTGCCAAATCTCAGTACAGATGGTTGTGAGCTACCATATGGTTGCTGGGAATTGAACTCGGACCTCTGGAAGAGCAGCCAGTGCTCTTAACCTCTGAGCCATCTCTCCAGTCCCCCTGCTTTGCTTTTCTGATCTTCAGGTTGAACCCCAATATCTGCTTCTGGATTTTTGTTATTGATGCTACAGATTTTGTCTTAATCTCTATCTTTACCATAGAAGAAAAGTGACTGGCATGACTAATCTTCTTTTTGTGCTTTGTTTCTACTCTCTCTAGGCTCCTCTAAAAGACCAGCTCTTTTGTTCAGCTCATCAAATACATCATTTACTGTAATTTATGGATTGAAGTAATGGTACCCAATTCTAAAATCAACTTAAGAATATAGTTCCATTGGTAAAGTGTTTGCCATGCAAACCCAAGTTCAGGTTCCCCAGCATTGCTGTAAAAACTGAGCATGGCAATGAATGCCTGTAGTTCCAGCACTGGGGAGTCAGATATGAGCAGATCCCTGGAGCTTGCTGCTCAGTCAGGGTAGCCCAACCAGTGACCACCAGGTTCAGTGCAAGACAGTGTCTCAAAAACTAAAGTGGGAGCAGCAAGCTGACTCAGTGAAAGCACTTGCTGCTAAAGCCTGGTGATCTGAGTTTGATTCCTTAAATCCTCAGTGGCTGGAATGATTCCTGAAATTTGTCCTCTGACCCCCTCATGTGTGCTGTAACAAGCTTATACACCCACCATATATCATATACATACAGTATTAAAAAATAAGTAGAAAGCCACTTGATGTCAACTCTGACCCTCCCACACAAAGATGATGATGATGTCAACTCTGGCCTCTACACACAAAGATGAATATGTCAACTCTGACCCCCACACACAAAGATGATGATGATGATGTCAACTCTGACCCCCCACACAAAGATGATGATAATGTCAACTCTGACCCCCATACAAAGATGATAATGATATCAACTCGGACCTTCACACACAAAGATGACATTGATGATGATGATGATGATGACGATAGCGATGCAGTCAAACAAGAGCTTTAAACTACACTGTGGCCATTTTGTTCTCTGTGTGTGTGAACCAGGGTTGTCATAGGAATTTTTTTCCCCTTAGGGTAGAAACACTATGGAATTCTCAATCCAAGACACACAAACCCTTCCTTTTCTGAGGTAGGGTTTCTTTTACTGTATAGACCAGACTGGCCTCCAGTTTATGATGCTCCTGGCTCAACCTTCCAGATGCTATGATTACAAGTGTGCTACAATGATCAGATAATTTTCCTTTGATACTTGTTCACACAGCTAAATAAAAACTTTAGATTTTTATCAGTTTTGTCACAGCACTTTGACTAAGTTGTCTTGAATAAATGTTGCTTTGAAATTTTATGAAAGATGGAAAAAAGCATTCTTCACTTCTGGAAAATAGAAGAATATGTAACCTACTACCCTTGTTTTCAATCTTCCCAAAGTGGTACACTTGGAAATAAATTAAACTTGTCTTAATTGAGACTATAGTTTTTCTTTCTCAAGAGATCAAGAAATGGGATGCCTAAAATAACTTTTGAGTTAAAAAAAAAAAAACAGTTCCTTGGACAAATTGTGCCTAATTTTGTGAAAAGCTAATCAATGGCTGGAGAGGCATAATCTAAAACAGGTACTTCAACCCGGTCAACCTGCTGACCTCAGAACGGGAGGACAGGTCTAGAGACAAATTGCATTAACATTTCAACCCTGTGATGTGGTGAGCTTCTGGGTTGGCGACTAGTTACCCACTTATCAACCCAACTGTCATCTTTCTAGTTTGGACTGTATGTAACTATTATGTGTTAACCCACAAAGACTTGGCTGTTTAACCCAGAAGGTAGAATTGGTTTAACAAGTGCACAGCCTCCCTTCACTACTTCCATCAGAATCTATTCTGAAATCAGCCGTGGTTCTGCACAGTTTGGTCTCAGCAGAGGCTGTACTTGTTGTTGTCTTTCACTCTTACTCTTTGGGGCCCGCCACCAAGCTCCCAAACAACCACAGGGACTCTTATTCTTACTTATAAATGCTCAGCCTTAGGTTGGCTTGTTTCTAGCTAGCTCTTCTTAAATCATCCCATCTACCTTTTGCCTCTGGGGTTTTGCTTTTCTCTAGTTCTGTACATCTTTTCTTTCCTTCCTGTTCTGGCTGGGAGGCTGGCTGGCTGGCCTCTTTCTTTTCTCACTCCTTGACTCTCTTTTTTCATATTTCTCCCCCACTTTATTCACTCTGCTTGCCAGCCCCGCCTAACCTTTCTCCTGCTTATGTATTGGCCATTCAGCTCTTTATTAGACCAAACAGGTGTTTTAGACAGGCCAAGTAGCACAGCTTCACAAACTTAAACAAATGCAACATAAAATAATGCAACACATCTTTGCATCATTAGACAAATATTGCACAGAATAAATCAGTGTAACACATCTTCAACTAATATTCCACAACAAGAGACAGAGTGATCTCTGAGTTTGTGGCTAGCCTAGTCTCTACACCAAGTTCCTGGGCTGCATAGTGAGACCCTGTCTTGTTGGACTCTAGAGTCCAAACACTGAGGAGGAGTCGCCCCCAGAGACCACCTCTCACACCACAGCCGATGCAAAAGCATGAGGATTTTATTAATTCTGTCATGACAGGGTCTCTCAGCATTCGGGAAGCCAAGAGACCCCGACTAGCTGGTACAGGCTACTTTTAAAGGAGAAGGCCATAGAAGCAAGGGGGGTTGTGATTGGCTTATTTGAAAGGGCTATTACCAATAATTGGCTGGATAGCCTTTGCCGGATCAGATGAGGTAGGAGGTCATTTTGACCCCGTTTCCCAGGGGACTGAATCAAAACATACATATATGGGTAATTGAATGTATTTACATGTAATCTATACACACAATTTTTATTGCATTTATTTTGTGTGAGGATAGGTGCAGTATATAGGACACTGGGGAGGACTGATTCTCTTCATCTACCATGTGAGTTCTGGGGATTGAGCTCAAGTTATCAGGCTTGGTGCCTGTTGTCAGGTAACCACTAGAGAAAACTACTCAGACACAGGTTTAAGCCAGTAGAATGTCTTTATTAGCAGTTGGAACTACACTGGGAACTTCAGAAGCCAAAATCCAAGGTTAATACATTTAGAGACCCCAGAACCATGCACTTGGATGGATGAGGTCTTTGTTTTCATTTCAGCAGGTGATGCTGTCTACATGCTAAGTTTTATGGCCTGAATGGTACTTTAGTCATGGAGTCAGTAGTGCTAAGGTCTTGGGGCCCACCTCAGTGTGAGGGCTGCTACACTGACAAGCACCTCTACCTGTTGATCCATTGACAGCCCTGTGTTGTGCTATGTAAATATTCTCTGCAGTACTTACAGTAACCAATGCTATATAAATGCTATGCAAATAAAGAGTTGTTCTAGTATCTTGTTTAGAGAATATTGACAAGAAAGGTCTGCAGATACTCAGTTCTTACACAGTGTGTTTCGATTATTTTTGAACTGCGGTTCATTGAAACCACATGGACTCCTCAGATATAGAAGGCCAGTTGTATGCATATTTTTTCTTAATGATTCTGGGTGGGATTAAACACACATTTTTACTGAAGTAGAATAAGGTAGAGAAGACCAGTTATTGGATATTGATTTATTGGCTTATCTAGTGACTTAATGTGGTGATATCTTGTTTGTACAAATAAAGCTTGCCTGAAAAAGGATGGAGCTAGCCACTAACTAACCATAGAAGTCTGGAGGTTTGTATAGACAGGAAGTGATATGGCTGAGCGAGCAGAGGGAGGAAGTGATAAAGTGGGAGGAAACAGGAACTCCATCTCCTTTCAGCTGGGAATTTGAGCGGTAAGGTGGCTGTGGTTTTGCTCCTTCATCTCTCTGATCTCTTGGCATTTCCCCAAATATCTGACTGTGGCTTTTTGTTATTAGGACACATTAGAATTAGTGCTACCACTTAAAGCACCATTTGCACTGCCTATTGGCCGTGCATGACTTCTTTTGCTACCTGGAACAGAATGCCCTGAGAAGTAACTGAAACAATGGGTTGTTGCCCTTAACAACTTGCTGACTGCCATATAAACTTCTGTAAAGACTTGCTTGCTTGCCCGTCCCGCCTTGTGGTTTTAAAATATAAAGTGAGACTATAAACTAGTGTGATATTTTGTTTGTGCTCTAATAAATAAAGCTTGTCTGAAGATCAGAGGGCAAAGCTAGCTACTAGTTAACCATAGAGGCTAGGCATTGTTGGCACACACCTTTAATCTCATCACTTTGGATCTCATGCCTTTGATTCCAACATTTGGGATCTCATACATTTGATTCCAGGACTTGGGGGGTTCACCCTTTTAATCCCAGCACTAGGGAGGTAGAGACAGGAAGGGATATGGCTGGGTGGAGAGAGGAATATAAGGCAGGAGACAGGAGCTTATCCCTTTTGGTCTGAGGATTTTGTAGAGGTAAAAACTAGTGGCTGACTGCCTTACTTCTCTGATCTTTCAGCATTTAGAGGGGTAAATTATATAGGGATATCTGAGTTCAGGTTTTTATTATTAAGACCAATTAGAATTCAGCTACAAACTAGACCAAGGGTTGAAGCCTTTCAGGAGCATCCTGGCTTCAGTCCAGCTGTCTTCTCTCTTCGACTCTCATTAGTGTCATAGTACTTATTCCAGAAAGATCCCTGCAGCATTGCTACTGTAGGGGGATATTTTGTTCTTTCTGATCACGTCTGCCGTAGTTCAAAACCAAGAAGCTACTGCTCAAGAATGGATACCTAACTAAATATTTTAAACTTCTCACCAGAAGTAAACTTCCCATGAACATAAATAAAGGATGGCATAGCAATAAAAATAAACTATATGAAAGAAAAATGGCCATTTCTTTAAGTAAAATTCATCATCATCATATTAGTGTGTGCATGTGTGTGTGTATTCATGCTGTTTAGGGGGTGTTCATGACACGGACCTGGAAGGAATCCACACTTGCTTTGTAGGCCAGGCTGGCCTTCAACTCACTGAGACCTGCCTGCCTCTGCCTCCCAAGAGCTGGGATTAAGGGCCTGTGCCCACCACCACCCAGCAAGGAGTTTTCTTGAGAAGAATGAACTTGAGGTCACAATGAGTAAGAAAGGAATCAGGAGAGAGGGAGGGGAAAATGGAAGGAGGAAGAAAGAGTGAGAAAGAGGGAGGGGCAAACAGACTTCATATGGCAGAGAAGAAATTGAGACAAGCTGATCCCGGGGGTGCTTATGATCAAGCTGTAGTGTTCACATGTCACGTTGTCAAAGAGCAAATAAACAATTCTACTTATGAAATAGATAAACTAATTCTTATGATCAAATGATGCGCCCATGTTAAACGGAATGAAATAGAGCCACAGCTAAACAGGCATTGGGATGTGACACAGAACCCAAGAGCTGCTCAGGGAACTTCACAGTTTTGAGATAAACAGTGACACCCAAATTGTGCAGCCTGTCATCTCAGGGTAGCTCACACTTGTGATACTAGATCAAGCAGCATTCTGTTCAAAGATTTTATATTTTTACAAGTCTGGGGTTTTAGCACTTGAGGTGACAAAAATCACAAGCCAGTGTGGGACAGGAAGTAAAGGAGGTGTGATCTTACTTCTTGGTTCCTTAGTGGCACCTGCAAAAACCTAAAGAATCTGTAACGTTCTTCTGGTTGGTAGCCTGCTACACACAAGAACCTGGGTTTCAGAAGAGGAATCAAAAGGGTAACCTGCCAATTAAAATGTGAAGAATACAGGATCTACTTGTAACTGAAAGCCCATGAAATAGATTTTTGATGTAGGTGGGTAAAGGTGAAATGATCTTTTGGGATTCCCGATTCATCACTACAAATGGTGCCAGTGTGTGGACAACTGCATCCACATAAAGCCTGAGAGAGCTTGGGAAGTAATTGTGGGCAGAAAAGAATAGAGCAAAGCATGTTTTCTTGGTAGCAGCATTTCTCGGGTCTGCTCTGCTTGCTAGAGGCAAGCAAGCACTCTCATCTAAGAGAGGCTTCCTGACTTAGCTTTAGCTGTAAAACCGTGCAGCTCTTTTAAGAGGTCCTGCCCCAAAACACTTAAATGGTGCTGATGAAAAGCTGAACACATGTTTTTCAGTTTTCAGCCATAGCAGGAAAAAAGCTGCACAATTTTAAAATGCCGGCTTTCTGGGCCATCCTGCCAGGGCAAACTCTGACTCTTTCAGGCAGGCAGTCCGACTGAGTGCGGTCTGTGAGCAGAATGCTGCAGCTTGCTTGCTGGCAAGGACCTTGAAATGCCATAGAGTTGTGGCAATAAAAATGGCTATAGCCGGTACGTCTGCCATGAGGCTGGAAAGCTAAGGAATGGGCTGGATCCAGCCTGCAAAGCCACGGCTTTAATCCTCTCCTTAAAGACTCATGTGGTCAGAAAAAGAGAGCTATACAGTAAAGAGAGATTCAAAGACAAAGAAAACCTCTAAATGGTTTACAGTGTGTTAAAAATATATACCGGCTAAAGGTTAAAGTTCTTAAAAGTAAAAAAGAAAAAAAAGGGAGTAGTTGGGTGTGGTGGTACACACCTTTAATTCCACACTTGCGAGGCAGAGGTAGATTGACCTCTGTGACTTCAAAGGGTAGAGGCAGATTGACCTCTGTGACTTAAAGGTGTGGTAACACACACCTTTAATTCCAATGCCTGGGAGACAGAGACAGACAGATCTTTGTGAGTTCAAGGTGTTGTAGCACACACCTTTAATCCCAGCACTTAGGAGGCAGAGACAGACGGATCTCTGTAAGTTCAAGGATTGCCTGGTCTACAGAGTTATTCCAGGACAAAGATATACAGAAAACATGTCTCAAAAAATAAAAGTAAAAATTAGTGAAATAGAGGTTAAAATAAAGCTGCACAAAGATGGAAAATACAGAGAATCTTGATATTGTATGCTATTATGCTCTCTTTGAATTGTTTGAATACTGAGGAAGGAGCAACAGCTGCTAAAAGATATTTGTTTATACATGCTGCTGAACTAATCCAAGATAGATATTTTGAAAATACCTTGACTTCAAAATTTGGATCTAAGGTTATAATGCTTTGGAAAACTTCTTCTTTTGTTTTCACAGAGGATGAGACTCTGTGGATTGCTTCTATCCCAATATGGTATGATAGACCACACCCTCCTGAAAGGTTGCTGTGAACACCCTCAAAAAATTACTTTGCTCAACTGCTGACTGAGATGAATCTAGCATGTAGGTTATACCATGAAAGACCTGAATAACAGCACCCCCATTCAGCACAAAGCAGTTTGGAGAGAAAAAACTGCACTCATATTCCCAAATATTGTTTACAAATGTTCTTTTACATTTAAAGGGGGATATGATATAGATATGAATAATCTGCATTGGTATAGATTTTGCTTTATTGATAGAGATTTAAGGTCAATTTTGTTATATGTATATGTATTTCTGCTCTTGATTAAGGTATTATGATTGTGTAGTTCATTTAAAAATGTAATAAATATAGGTTGTTAATGGATAATCATTGATAATAGTCAAGCTTGTAGTCATGTTAGATTTTCTAGATGTGCATAGATATATTTCAGATAGGCATTCTTCATATCTTTCAAAAACTACAGAATATGGCATTTAATGTTTTAATAATTTAGGGCTTTTCATGACAATGAGACACACGTTTGCTCCTGGCAACACCAGCTACTTCAAAAGGAAGATGGGCATCGAAAAGGCTCCTTATGGAGTTGGTTAGCCATTTGGGATAGAAACTGTTCTTGCCTGGACTGCTGCATAAACTAGACACAAAGAATATGCAGAAAGAGGACTGCTGAACTTGCCTAAAGGTAAGATGGTCTTTCAGGGTTCCTGACTCTTATGAAAGAGTCTGCGAGACATGCTGCAGGACACAGAAAAAAGTGACTGAATGTCTTTGAAATTTCCTGCTTCATGGAAATGTCTGCTGGATGTTATGGGCCTGTAGGCTGAAGATGGATGCCTCAACAGTACAAAAGAACTTTGGGTGACTGTTCAGACAGCGAGATGTCTCTGTCATTTCTAGAGTTTTGGAAGTTTCTTACTTCTTGTTTACTTAGGTAATATTATATCCTTCTGGAGTCTTTGATGGAGCTGAAGAATAGATAGATATTGTTTTCCTTAGTTATGATAAAAGATGAAATAGATATAAATATTGTAACTAATTCTTACTTGATAACTGTTTTGTTATATGTAATTTTGCTATGTTAAAGTTAAAGCCTTCTTTTGTGTTTAAACAGAAAAAGGGGAAATGTTGTAGATGGGTCTTCTATCTATCTGTTGCTTTCATTGGTTAATTAATAAAGAAAACTGCTTGGCCTGATAGGTCAGAACATAAGTAGGCGGGGAAGACAGAACAGAATGCTGGGAGGAAGGAGGCAGTGAGGCAGTCACCATGAAGCTCCGGCCCAAGATGGACGTAGGTTAGAATCTTCCCGGTAAGCCACCACCTTGTGGTGCTACACACATTAATAGAAATGGGTTAATCAAGATGTGAGAGTTAGCCAGTAAGAGGCTAGAGCTAATGGGCCAGGCAGTGTTTAAATAAATACAATTTGTGTGTTGTTATTTCGGGTGTAAAGCTAGCTTTGCAGGAGCCAGGCAGGATGAAAAGCAGGCCTGCTCACCTCCTCACTACAGATTTTACCAGCCAACATCTTTCTTTAGATTCCTCATTTGCTTTTCCAGCAATTTACTGTCTTCCAGAAGACCTTTACAGCCTGACCAGGGAGAACAGAGCACTGTGCATGGATGCTGCCAACCTTATTCAACCCACGTATTTATCCAAAAGTTCCCTCGCACCCCAGACTGGCCTTGAACTTCCTGTTCTCCCTCCTTTACCTTCTTACTGCTGAGGGAGTATAAACACCAACAAGCGAGGGTTATTTGTAAAGATTTATTTATTTATTGTGTATGTGTGTTTGTCTGGATGTATGTATCTGTGTACAGGTACCCTCTGAGGCCAGGAGAAGGCACTGGATTCCCTGGAACTGGCATCCTAGGAGGCTATGCACCACATCATGTGAGTGCTGGGAACTGCACCTAGATCTTCTGCAAGAACAGGAAGCCTTGGGACAGCAATTGTTTTTAACCAAGAACCATCGCTCCAGCTCCCTCTGCCCATTTGTACAGCACTGGGGATGAACCTGGAGCTCAGTGCGGGTTAGAGGAACCTTCTAGCAGCCAAGCTCCAGCTTGGCTTGCTTGATGTGGACTTACTTGGACTGATTGTGTTGGATGGGATCTTCCTTCCTTCCTTCCTTCCCTCCCCTTCCCTCCTCTCCCTTCCTTCTTTCTTTCCTTCCTTTCTTTCTTTCTTTCTTTCTTTCTTTCTTTCTTTCTTTCTTTCTTTCTTCCTTTCTTCTTTTAAGTGATCAAGGATCCAGTCATGGATATCAAATTACATTTGGTTATGGGTCATTGTCTCCTCTGACCTATGACAGTTTTTGCTTTTATTTTGTGTGCATGTGAGTTTTTTGTTTGTTTTGTGAGACAAAAATTTCCCTATGTAGCTCAGGCTACTTGAACTTTCTCTGTAGCCCAGTGTGAACCCTTGATCCCACAATCTGCTGCCTCCATCTCCCAACTGATGGGATCACAGGTGTGCACCAGCACCCCTGGCTTTTTCCTTGTTTTTCATGACCTTGGCAGCATTCAGAATGTGACAACTTGGTTTTATTTAATGGTTTTCTCCTAATTAAACCAAACTCTGCTTTGGGGAAATGTCTGCCCTGCAGGGAGGTGCCTTTCTCAACACATTCACCCACAGATGGATGACATTAAGATTAGCCCTATCACTTGGTTAAGGTTTGTCCAGGGCTACCATGTCTTTTCTGTACCCTGTTCATTGAATTCCATTAAGTCTGACCTGCCCTCAAGAAGAGAGGGAGGGACAAGAGGAGCCAAGCCCCAGCTCCAGGACAGGTGTGCACAGGTAGAATTTGAAAATGGTTTTCTGAGCCGGGCCGTGGTGGCGCACACCTTTAATCCCAGCACTTGGGAGGCAGAGGCAGGTGGATCTCTCAGTTCGAGGCCAGCCTGGTCTACAAGAGCTAGTTCCAGGACAGGCTCTAGAAACTACAGGGAAACCCTGTCTTGAAAAACCAAAAAAAAAAAAAATGGTTTTCCTTCACTACTATTACCTGGCAAGCGAACCCCAGGCCTTTCTCTGCTTGTTGACCAGTTCCCTCCCGTTAGCTCACTAAAGACTCACAGTTACTTGTTCCATAGAAAACTTTGTTGCCCAGCCGACTGTTGCTCAGATTGGTCTGGAACTCAGATCCCTTCTGCCTGACATGCTGAGTGCCTGGCCTGCAGGCCTACACTGCCATACTGAACTCTGACATTTTGCTCAGATTGCTGCGGCTTTATCATTCACACTGCTTTCAGGTCTTTTATCTTCTTTTGCACTGTTTCGATAAAACTCATGGCATTGTGTGTACCGAGAAGTATCCTATGTCACTAACTTGCATCCTCAGCCGTGGCTTTTGTATGTTCTAATGTACTCCTCATTTATTACATCTTAATACTTGGATTTCTGTTTTTATCAAATGCTCTTGGCTTGTTTTCTGTATTTCCTGCCCTGACTTTAGAGTAACTTATTTTTCTAAATGTTTGAGTCTTAATTTGCTCCTAATTTAGTGACTGGGACCTCTTCAACTTGGTGTATGAGTTTTGAAATCTGTCTTCAGACTCATTGCATACTTTCCTTCCTGCGCTGTGGAATTATTCATTTCTACTGGGAGCCCTAATTCATTTACTGGAGAATTGTTGGGTCTAGTGATGGGAATAGGTCTTCTTTTATCATAATATGCTTTTTGGGGTGGGGAAGGTGGGAGATTAAGGCAATTTCTCATTAGATAGTCCTGCCTGGCCTGAACTTGCTATGTAGACAGGGCTGGCCTTGAACTCACAGAGCTCTACCTGCCTCTGCCTCCAGAGTGCTGGGATTATAGGAATATGCCACCATGCCCAGCTAAAATATGAAGATTTTAACAAAGACCTTCTATGAACTAAATATATAAACTTCAGAATTTGATTTTTCAGGATTAAAAGAAAAATGAACTAGAATTCCAAAGAATACAAAAAGTACATTTGGGACATCTGTAGTTTTGAGAATCAGATGTTTTCTTGATGGAACGTGGACTTGACCTTGGATTTTTATGAATATATAATTACCATTATAGCAAAGAATTTGAGGCAGGCATGGCGGTGTGTGCCTTTAACCAGCATTTGAGAGGCAGGGGTAGGCAGATCTCTGTGAGTTCCAGAACTACATAGTGAGATCCTATGTTTTTTTTTTCCCCAAGGACAGGATATTTCTGTGTAGCCTTGGCTGTCCTGAAACTTGGTCTATAGACCAGGCTGACCTCGAACTCACAGAAATTTGCCTGCCTCTGCCTCAGGAGCATTGGAATTATAGGCCCTCATCAGACAGCCAGGGCTACACAGAGAAACCCTGTCTTTAAAAATAACTAACCAACCAACCAACCACAACAAATAAAAAAAAAACAGAGATCCTGTCTTAATCTGAAAGAAAAAAAGACTTTGAGCAATTTATACAACTGTTTACAACATTTCTATATATCTTTCTATAACTTTGCTTTTATTTAAAAGGCAAGAGTCATCACTACGTCCAAATAGCATCCAGGCCAACATGTATTGAACACCGAAATCAAGCCCTTTGCACAAAGTTTGTGGGTTTACTCATTGGTGTTTTCTTTCAGGTCTTAAGATGTTCATAATGATCCAGTGAATTAATTTTATGATCCAATAACTATCCAGAGATTAGTTTCAAAAAGCAGGAAATACTAATAAATCAATCTCATGCCTAATAAGGCTTTAGCAGTAAAGGCTTGTGAAGCTTAGTTGTAATTAAGGGCTTGCCGAGAACATGGCAGCTCTCTATATGGTTTCATTGAACCCTCTCATTACCCCTTTAAGACAGACACTATTATGCTATATTTTGCAACTCAGCAGAAGTATATAGCAAATAAAGAGTCAAGTTAGCATTCAACTCAATATTTCCAGTTCTAAAGTTCATGCTCTTAACTGTGACATGACAACATCTTAGTGTAATTGTAGTTAATTAAAGGGGAACATGAGGAAGAGTTGGCTGGGAGGTGCTGCTTAAGAAGGAATGAGAAGGAAGTTAGCAGAAGTACAAAATGGGCTTGAGGACGTTGCTTATCAGGTAAAGAACTTACTTAGTAGGCAGGAAGCCCTTCAAAACACCAGGTATGGTGGCCTGTGCCTGCTACTCCAGCATTGGGGAGGTAGATACAAGGGCATCAGGCCAGCCAACTTAGCCTGATCAGTGAGCCCAGAGCCCAGTGAGAGAGTCTCTGTCTGTCTCTCTGTCTCTGTCTCTGTCTCTCTCTCTCACCCACCCACACACACACAGAGTGATACAATGCCGTGCATATGTAATAAGGACTCTAAAACCAAGAACTAAGTCTTTGGAGTGGAATTGAACTTTGTTCTATTCCTCAGCCCCTAAGATATTACTGATTGAAGACTTGGTCTTGGGTACTGCATCTCAGTCTAGATACTTTAAGAGTATACAGTATATTCATTCTTCTGGAAAAAAAAAAAACTCCACCTTTTAGTTTTAATTCTTATAAAAGAAAATTCTATCAACAAAAGACTCAATTAATTTTCCAGGCATTTTACAAAAGCTTGAAACACCCATCTCTGAGCATTTCCCTTTGGCCAGACACAATTGGCTAACCTATTGCTTTGCCACCTCTCGTCTCCAAAGAACCAGTGTTTATGTCTTGGAGGCTCAGCTCCCTCCCTTCCTTTTTGCTGGTTCCTTTCTCACAAATTTTTCCTTGGAGCCTGATGCCCTGGTGCACCATCCCCAGCTCACCATTGCTATTCCTTCAGCATCCCTTTGGAAATTCCGCCTCGCCAACATTTTATGCGAGTCACTTACTGCCATGATGTTTGCTCACTTTCTCTTCTCTCCATTTTATATGTTATTTTGGTTTTGCATTTACTTATTTAGTTTCTTTGTTATTGTGTGTCTAGGCTGACTTTGAGCTCACCCTGTAGTACCCCAGGATGTCTTGAACTCTTGACCTTCCTTCTGCCACCAGGGATCCCAGCTGTTCAGTAGCATAGCCAGTTGCTCCTCATTTTTTCAATGCTCACTATTTGGATCTTGTATTATTTAGACTGATGACCAATTGTTTTTTTCTCTACTTTAAAAACAGTTTTTGCTTTCTTTTCTAAAAATTCCTTTAAGTTCTCTATTTAGCTTTTTTTCTGCTGTATCATTAATTTCTAGAAGTGCTTTAATTTTTATCTTTCATTTATTATTTATATTTCATTTATTATTATTGTGTTTATGTATGTGGCATGCGTGTTGTGTGTGTGTGTGTGTAGTGTGGTGTATGTTTGTGTGTGTGTGGTGTATGTTGTATATGTTTGTGTGTTTGTGTGGTGTGTGTGTGTAATAGGGTCACCTTTGTGCCATGGTGAGTGTGTGGTGCTCAGAGACAGCTGTCAGGAACTGGTTCTCACTTTCTTACTGGTAAGTCAGGGCATCAAATTCAGACTTGGCTACAAGAGCCTTCACTGGCTGAGCCATCTTGCTGACCCTTCTTTCAAAGGTTATCTGTAAACTCCCCCTCCCCAAAAAAACCTCAAAAAGTATTTTCAATTTTACCACATTTTGGGGGCATTGATCACTCTTACTAATTTTGATTTTATTGTCTCCATGAGACACCTTGAAAGTAACTACAGATGATACAGACTTCAGACTTGTTCAAAATATTTGGGATTAAAAAGTCAAATTGCTTAACAATATAGGTACAATTTAATTGTAGTTCCTCCCCAATTTCCAATACAATAGGAATATAAGACGAATTTCAAAGCCAAAAAATACAAAGTAAGTAACTTTAAAAACTTCTACTGACTAATGCTTTCACAAGTTAATAAGAAGATAGGGAATTTGCTTTCTAAAATATATTTTTAAAGGTTATATTTCACAATGATATGAAAGGTGCATCAAAGCAAATTATTCTAAAACTCTATAAAGCATGGCAGAAGCACAGCTCTGGCCAATGATGATAAGAGAAATTGGTCAGAGCCCATCTAATCTGCATGTGAATTTGATTAAAATGTTTTGCTTTAAGTACATACTGGTTGTGAGGAGGGTGTTTCAGATTCGGGGGAACGCAACTGGGCAGAGATGGGCAAAGATGCCACTCAGGGAATTTATTATTTTGTTTTGTTTTTTAGTAGTTTAGCGACACATTTTGTCTGGTTTAACTCATTTGCTTTGTTTGCTTGCTTGCTTTTATTTTGTGAGTTTTTAATTCTGTTCTCTGCAAACAAACAAACAACACCCCCCCCCCCAGTTTAGAAATAGCAGCAATGAGCACCTGTAATTTCAACACTTGGAAGGTGGAAGCAGGATGATCAGGAGGAGTTCAACCTAGCCTGGGTTACAGGAGACCTTGTCACAACCAACAATCAAGCAGAGAGATATATATAGACAGACAGACAGACAGACAGACAGACAGACAGATGCAGCATGGACAACAGCCTACTGTTATAAAGAAACCATGGGAACAGGACACAAATGGGGAACACTGGACCAAATTCAGCACTTATCCACAGATACAATTCCTTCATCGGGTGTAATGTAGCCTGTAAGCCCAGCACTGTGGAGGCTGAGGCAGGAGAACTTGGAGTTCAAGGCCAATGTGAGCTACTTAGTGATCGTTAGCCTCAAAAAAAAAAAAAAATAAAATAAAGCCATACTATTTGTAAAATATTCTTTTAAATAGTTTGTTAAAATGAGAATTGGCAGAAATTTCTCATAAAAAAAGACCCAGTAAAGCCACTTCTCCAGGAGAATGGAGAGAGAGTAAAGAGAAGTCAGTCACGCTGCGTCCCAGCAGGCCTGGTACTCCAGCACCGCGGGTTTTCTGGAAGTTGCATGTCCTTGTGTTTCTGTTTTCTACTCTTGCTTTATAAAGAGTTTTCATGGAGGTTGGGAAATAGAAACTTTTTTTTCCTTTTCTACTAAGAATTATCTTTTTAGGGAAAAGTGTGCCCTTGCTAAAGGACATTTCTGGGGAACAACTTATTGATTTTGTCTTCTTGATCCTTCATGCAAAGGCACTGGTTGGGGCCGAGCCCTGTGTTGGTGCCCAGCCCTAACAACAACAAAGAGCATAAGACACCCAGGACCACAGAGGCACCAGCTTTCTATATGAAAATACTGTGGAGGTTATTTTTGATGGCATTATTTTATTTCTGTTATTATCAATATAAAAATGTCCCCATGAAGAACAGCGCCTCAGAGCCTGCATGGGTACTCTCCCCATTCCAAATGGTCACTGGTTTCAAAATCCCAGATTCAGTAATTCTCCTATGTTGACCCACCAATTGACAAAGGTTATGATGACTATCACCAGGCCTGGATCTAAATATGTGTCTTTAAGTGGTAATGTCCAATAGTGAGAACTTCACACAAATGTCCTGGTTTGGCTCTCTGTACAAGAATTTATCCCTCTTCTACTGGGTGATAAGCCATAAATGTGGGACACATAGACTCTCTGATCCTTACATGCCTCTTCATGACAAGTGACCGAGCACAGGATGACCCTACAGTCAGGGAGGCTCCAGACAGAGAAGGGCTGCAGAGCAAGGCACACTCATAGCCTTAGAGGAGGCGAGGCATTCTTTCCAAGAAGCAAACTTCACATTTTCTTTTTCTTTTTCTTTTTGCCTAAAAAAGGAAGACAGTTAAAAAGGTCAAACATTCAACTAACTAGGAAACCGCAAAGCACAGTGGGAAAAACAATGAGAAACAATGAGAAAGTATAGATTCTTGTTACCTGAAAATAAGAGCAGGGCTTCTGAAAGGAGAAGTACAGTGGTAAGTGTCATTGGTTTGGTTTGGTTTTTGTCTAGTAACCCTAGATTTCAAAACATTTTCTTCTAGGGACTGGTGAGATGGATCACAGGGAAAAGGCACTTGTGCTAAACCTGATCACCCAAGTTCAACTCCCAGGGCCCACACGATGAAGAACTAACTCTTGCAAGTTGTTCTCTAACCTCTACATTCACATGTACAACCTACACACACACACACACACACACACACACACACACACACACACACACACACACACACACAGTAATTACTGTGATAAGAAACAATTTCTTTCCATTTCATTTATCACTATTGTGACTGTGTGTGAGAGCTCTGGTCCATTTTCAACAGTGCCCGTTTCGATTGGGGTGGAGCCACAGATGGACAGGAAAACGCTGTGGCCGCTGCTGGAGCCTACTAGTTTATACCAGCTCCCCAAACAGCCAGGCTTGCATAAGGACCTGCAGATGTGACAAAGTCATGTGCCTGATAAACTATAAAATAAGCAGGATGAAAAAAGTAGAGATGAGCCCAGCAGAGGCTCTGCTGAGACATAGAGAACATTAGCTTGCTGTGAGGCAAAAGTGCCTGTTAGTACTGTTAATTCCATACTCTCATAAAAGTGTCTCTTATAAATCTCAAACTCCTAGCATCAAGGACTAAATATTACCTACATATATCTATCCTAAGTTAATAGCAAACCTGTGGTCTAGTATATGGTATGAGATGAAGTTTTTAAGTTCAATTCACTTTTGTTCAGTGGATGTAATAGGGTTTCTACAAGTAGGATAAACAGGAGAAGAAGGCAATATTTCATTTACAGACTGTTTGGCTAGCATTAACTTTTTCTTTTAATTGTAGACATGTCAAGATGGTCAATAGTCATTGACTATTTAGTGAGTTTCGTACCTTAAAGATTTCAGTAACGTTTCTTTCATGTAAGCATAAGTGGAGTCCCTTCAGTTTAATATCTGATTGCCATGAAATGTTCTTGTCCTAGGAGCATTTTCAAAGAAACAAGTAAATAAATGTGATGGCTTTCAAGCCTTTGAAAGTCTAAACCCAGAGTCAGAAGCACGTTTTCCAAGGTAATCCAGCACACACACCTACATACATCAGTAAACAAAGCTTCGCGACACACAAAACTCTTGATTTATGAATGAATGCATTCCTAGTTTGTATTCTCTTTTGTTACATTGTATCTTTTCAAATAAAAAAAAAAACTTCTGAATTTGCAAACAAAACACAGTTAATGACAAAATGAGCCAAGACCTGTCATTTGGAAAGCGTTGCCGTGACCAGATTATGAACAGCAATCTTTTGCTTATCTATTTTAACAAGCTCACCACACTTTCACTTTGAATTCCTGAACATTACAGAAAATACAAAACAAAACAAAAACACATGAGGGTCTGGGGATGTCGCTCAATTGGTAGAGTAGTTTTCCAGCATGCACGAAGCCCTGAGTTCAGTCCCCAGCACTGTATGGCCAGGTCATTTCTCTCTGCTGTCAACTGCATTAGTATTTTAGGATTACTGTTGCCAACTTGTTCCTGCTCTTTATTGTCTGCTGGAGACAGGGTTTTGCGATGTAGCCCAGGCAGGACTTGAACTCACGGTGTTACCAAGGCTCACTTCAAACTCACAACAGTATTGTCCCACTCTCCCAGGGGCTGGTATTAAAGGCTCCAGCCGGGAGACCTGGCAGCCTCACATAGGCTGGCTCACACTCTGAAATCCCCCAACAGTGGCTTCTGCACTGTCATTTAAATGCTGTGTGAGCGTGGGTAAGTTAGTAGCCAACTCTATGCCTTCGATTTCCTGACCATAGAGTGGAAGTGTCCAAAGTTTGGAGGCCGGTGTTTGTCACATCTCCATAATAGAAAATGAGTAATAACTGTAGCTGCAACCTCAGTGTCCCTGTACAGGAATGAAATGAGTCACTGTTCCTACTGTGTTAACACCTGACATCCCCATTCATCTCTGTGTGTGTTCATATGCAGTTTTTCTTTTTATTATGAAATAATAAAAATCATTTTAAGTTCAACACTCAGAAGGAAGAGACAGGAGGATCTCTGTGAGACTGAAGGCAGCCTGAGCTATAAAGTGAAACACTGTCTTGACAACAGCATAATCTTTTACCTCATTCTGAGGAGGCGGAGGATGAGGCGGTGAGGAGTGGCAGGAGGAGGAGTGCGGAGGAGGAGGAGGAAGGAGGAGAGGGAAGGAGGACGAGAAGGCGTAGGCGCGGGGAGTGCGGAGGAGGGGAGGCTGAGGATGGAGTCGAGAGGTATGCGGAGGAGTAGAGAGGCTTAGGAGGATGACTTAGAAGATCCAACTGAATCCGTACATACTCCCCTCTCCTACCTACTCTCTCTTTTTTTTCTCTCCTCTCTTCCTCCTCCCCTCCTCCTCCTTCCCTCCTCCTCCTCCTCCTCCTCCTCCTCTTCTTCTCCTCCTTCTCCTCTACCTCTTCCTCTTCTTCTTTTTGTTTTGTTTTATTTTTCAAGAGGATGTTTCTCTCTGTAACAGCCTTGGCTGTCCTGGAACTCACTTGGAGGAACAGACTGGGCTCGTACTCACAACGATCTGTCTTCACTCTGCCTTCCGAGTGCTTGGATCAAAAGAAAGGTGTGCGCCACCACCCCTGGCCTCAGTGCAATCACCTTAAGTAAACAGCACATGAGACTGAATGGCACTGAGCCGATGCTTCAGAACACAATGAGAATTTTTAAAAGCATTTGCTTATAAGATACGAGTGTTCTAAAATGTGGCAGGTGCCTAGATTCTTTAGAATAAACCAGAATCACAGTCAAAAATCTACTTGGATCTACTAGTATATTTTTAAAGTTATCTCTAATTTCATATGTGCATTTGGAAATCTGATTCAAACTTGATTCTCATTCAGTTCTGTTATACATATACACATGTATTCTGAAGCATAGTCTGAGTTTATTAAGTGATATTAGTGTGCATTGGAAGCCTGAAGCTTGAGTCAGAAAGGCATTCCCAAAAGAAAGCACCTGAGGACTGGGTTTGGTCTTCTCAAGAGAGAGTTGCCGGTATTACATACTGTATATTTACTTGGTGCAGGGGAATAAACCTAAGGCCTTGTGTCTACAAAGCCTTCAACTTACTTCTATGTCACAGTGAAGGACATTGTATAACAGTGTCCCAAGAATAAGGAATCTGATCTGAATGTCAGTCTGAAAATTCAGAAAAGAACCCAGTCTCTTAAAAATAATTTTATTTTTTTAGTTATTATTACTGGTGTGTGTGTGTGTGTGTGTGTGCATCAATGCCATAACACACACTGGAGGGTAGAGGACAATCTGGTGGAGCTGGCTCTCTCCATCTGCCTTTATAGGAGTTACAGGAATAGACTCAGGTTGCCAGTCTTGCAAGTGTCTTTACCCCCTGAGCCATTTCCCGTCTGAACCATTTAAAAACAAATAAAGCATTGAACTGAGAAACTTGAGCCCTGTTTACACCCTTATAAGAAAACTATTTACAAAATCTCTGAAAGCTTGATTTCTTTGGCATAGTGAAACTAAATCCAACCCTGTAGGAAATAATGTTCAACAAATTTCCTTGGACACAAACAGGGAATGTCATCTTCAGCTGCCCCTGCCTGACTCATTACCTGGCATTTGTGCTCACTGGCCGTGTGTAAGGGTGAGCATTCCTCCAGGGCTAGCAGGCCAGACAGCAGGAGCCTTTACAACCTGTGACTTGGGAAGACCCAGGGCACAACAGGAAACAGGTAGGAACACTAACGAAATCAGAGCTGGGATGGATTCAAACAGATGATCCTGCTTACAGGGGCTCCATGGACCCCCACATCCCACCCTGCAGGTGCTTTGCACTGTGAGTATTTCCAAAAGGTTTTTTTTTTTTTTAAATGAAATTTGGAAAACTGATCATTGAATTTTAATAGGTGAAACCCACACCTAAAAGGAACATGCTTGACTCCACAGAAGTCTAAAAATACTCTCTGATCTCTTTGGACACCGGTTCTCTTACAGTTTTCTTCCACAGTTGACAGGCGGGGAGTTGTGGCTAAGGCTTGCTGCAATGCCAGAGAGACTTGGTGCGGGTGTTCCACGGTGACCCTGAACCTTATGTAAAACTTATCGTATTTCTGCTTCCTTTCTGCTGAATGAGAACATCTATTTATAGACCATGCAAGAAGCCAAGCATGGTAGGGTTTTCTTTCGGCCAATAAAAACAGAATGCAAGTCTTCTCTTGTAATGAACACGGTGGCTTGGCTTAGGGACGAGTGCCGTTGCTTAAAAGAGAGCCCCTGACCTTTGGGTCTTAGATGACTTGGAAATCAGCACCCGCTGATGGCTGCCAAAACTTCTTAGGCATTCCCCGGATCTGAGTGCAGAAGAACCAGCACTGGAGAGGTGTGTCCTGACGTTCTGAACAACTGGCTACTGGTACATACAAGTGCAGGAGAGAGAGAGAGAGAGAGAGAGAGAGAGAGAGAGAGAGAGAGAGAGAGAGAGAGAGAGAGAGAGAGAGAGAGGAGAGAGGAGAGAGAGAGGAGAGAGAGAGATTAGAGAGAGAGAGAGAGAGAGAGAGAGAGAGGGGAGAGAGGGGAGAGAGGGGAGAGAGAGAGAGGAGAGAGAGATATTAGAGAGAGAGAGGGGGGGGGTTGGGAAGAAGTGAAGCAAAGGAGGAAGGACAAACTGCTCCCAGGGTTAGTCTGCACTGCCCTGGATGGGCCACTGCAGGAACTGGGTGCGCTCTGTGCAGGAGAAGCTGTGTTGGCTCAGAAGGGGCGTGAGCCATCGAAGCCCTCCTTTAGGCAAGCAGATAAAGAGTTAACAGAATATTTTGTTGCCTTACTGATACACTCTGTATTCTAATTGTGTGGAAATACTTGAATGCAGGGCACGGTGTTGCACACCTGCAAATCCAACACACAGGAGCCTCCTGCAGGAGAATTTCAAATTTGAGGACAATTTGGCTAAACAGTGAGATGCTATCTCAAAAAAAGGCATGACGAGCCGGGCGGTGGTGGCGCACGCCTTTAATCCCAGCACTCGGGAGGCAGAGGCAGGTGGATCTCTGTGAGTTTGAGGCCAACCTGGGCTACAAGAGCTAGTTCCGGGACAGTCTCCAAAAGCTACAGAAGAAACCCTGTCTCGAAAAACAAAAAACAAAAAACAAACAAAAAATCAAAAAAAGGCATGATGAAAGGGGCATCTGTTTTTGTTGCACTGTATCCTGTAAAGTCTGAAAATTGGAAGGTGTAAAAGTGTTCATTAATAGTTGTGGATGAATGCGTTATATGCAGTCCACTACTGAATATTATTACATTGTTCAGATGAGCTCTGTTCATTGCCTTGGAAATTTCTCAGAACAAGTCATTAACTCAGAGCACAAGTCATAGAAAACTATGTCCACAATAAATTATTCCTGTAGAAATTTAATGTTGTATAACTATGCATGTGTGGACTTTAGTTGTCAGGATATTCTATAATAGACTGTATTAGTGAATCATTTTATGAAATTAAAAAACTTGAAAATAGCAATTATATTAGAGTTCAACTTGGCTCATTAAACTTGGCACACAGATTAGCCCGACATCATTGCTCTTTGTTCTAGATATTTTTTTTCAATATAAGTCTTTTCTTGTCCCAAAAGACACCCCAAATCACACTTAAAGTTCAGGATCTTGTTTCTGGAGCTGGGTAACTTAGGCATCGCTCATCAGGCAGTTGCGCTGCTCCCTTTTCAAACATATAGATGCCGCCCAAAAACTTTCTGATAGCCTTGTTTTTAATTGTTGTGGCTTGCTGAGTCAGAGCTGCCGAGTTTGAAACAAGTTCAAGATCATTTCCTTCAAAAATTAATTCATCCTTTGGGGCTTGAGAGATAGAACGAGCAATGTCTGTCCTTATCCAAACCCTGTGGATGTATTTTTCACCCAAGAAATTTTGGATTTCAACCAAAGACCCATTCTCTTGATGGGGAAGTGAGCAAGCACGGACCTCATCTTGTAGCGGGAGCCCCGCGTAACACTTGATCATGCTCTGAACATGACTACAGATGGTTCTGACAGTGACCAGCTCCTTTCTGGTACCCGACCATTGTCAACCCGGAGCCTCTTCTTCTTCTTTCCGAGGAGACTCAGCTCTACATTGATGTGATTGAAGTCCCTCTGGGCCCCTTCACAATGACTGTGTGCCCCTTCAGAGTGATGTCCACATTTTCTGGGATGTCGACAGTCTGATTGCTGAGAATGGTCTTCATTCTCGCAGCAGATGGAGCAAAAAGCTCTAGATATTTCTTTTTAATTTTCTTGTCAGTTTTGAAAGCAGATAGATAATTTATGCTTAGTGGCTAAAATACATGGTAAACTCTATTTAGTTTCCAAAATAGAGCAAAAATAAATTGACTGACTTCGGAAAAAAATTAAAAAGGCTTAAAGAGAAAGGTCTTAGAATTTTAGCTTTGGTTGGATTTGGGTTAAGGCTCCCGATATTCATGGGTGTGCTCTGTCTGTCTGCATGCATGTAGAGGTGCTGCTGGGTTTCTTCTTTCGTCAGTTTCCACTGCGTTTGTTCGTTTGTTTGTTTATTGATTTATTTAGGTTTTTCAAGACAAGGTTTTTCTGTGTAGTTCTGACAGTCCTGGAACTCACTTTGTAGACCAGGTTGACCTCGAATTCACAGAGATCCACCTACCTCTGCCTCCCAAGTGCTGGGATTAAAGGCCTGTGACACCACCCGGTCCCCACCTCATTTTTTGAGGAAGGTTCTCTTGCTGAACCCAGAGCTTGCAGTTTTGGTTAGGCTGGCTGGCCTCATGTTGCAAAGAGGATCTTCTGGTCTCTGCTTCCCAAGAGAACTGAAGTTACAGCTGTGTGCTCCTGTGCCTGGATTTTCCGTGGGAGCTGCGGAGCTGTGGTGGCTTGAATGGCAATGGCCCCATAATATGTGAATACTGGGGCTTCAGCTGGTAGAACTGTTTGGGAAGGATTGGGAGGTGTGGCCTTGTTGGAGGATGCGTGTTACTGGGGGTGGGCTTTGAAGTTTCAAAAGCCCCTGCCATTCCCAGATCTCTCTTTGCTGCTCTACCCTGTGCTTGTGAATCAGATGTGAGCTCTAAGCTACTGCTCAGGCACCCATCCTGCATGGACTCACCCTCTGAAACTGTAAGCGAGCCTCTAGTTAAATTCTTTCTCTTGTAAGCTGCCTTGGTCACGGTGTCGGTGTCTCTTCAGAGCAAAAGAAAAGTAACTAAGACAGGACCCAAAACTCAGGTCCACTGTGTTTATAAGTTCACCCCTGAGCCATCTCCCCAACTCTGGCTCTCAATGTTTCGACAAATAATTCTTCATTATCTTTTGTGTTTGTTTGTTTTGAGACTGGGTATTGTGTAGCCTAGCCTGGCCTCAAATATGTTAGGTAGCCAACCTTGAATTTCTGATCCCCCAGCTTCTGCCTTTCCAGTGTGGGGATAACAGGTGTCACTGGTGCTGTGGGTGGAAGGAACCCAGGGCTTCAAGATGCTGGGCAAAGATGCTACATTCCAGCCTATCCTTACACTTCGTATTCAGAATCAGGTTTCTTGTTATTCTTCTTCATGAGGCTGGAGGAACACTAAGCTTTAGCTACTAAGCCAGTACCACTCAGACTCCCTAAAATAAATTAAAGTAACAAAAATTTAGCAACTCCTTTCTCATAAATAAAAGCAGAACACTAGGAAGTAAAGCAGAGATGGGAGCTACCAGGGAGAGAGCCTTTGTCTTGCAGGTATCTTAAAATTACAGTTAATTCAGCAGGTGGTGGTGGTGCATGCCTTTAATCCCAGCACTCAGGAGGTAGAGAGACAGGTGGATCTCTGTGAGTTCAAAGCCAGCCTGATCTACAAGAGCTAGTTCCAGGACAGGCTCCATAGCTACAGAGAAACCTGGTCTCGAAAAAAAAAAAAAAAAAACCGATAAAAGGAAAAAAATCAAAAAAACCAAATTAGGGTTAATTCATGTAATTGATAGAAAACTGTACTAATTAATTTCTTACACCAATACACTGTCCTAAGATTCTGAGGAATGGCTTCCTCTTTCTGTCAGCTGTAGGGATCCAGGAGCGCCAAGAACAGAGTGGCTGAGTCAGGAGACTGTGGCTGTAGATCTACATGGTCGATAAAGACCCAGGAGACCTTCTTTAAGAAGGATTCGCTTAGCTTTCAGCACCTGCCAAAGCAGAGTCTGAAACCATCTTAAAATAGCACCAGCTGGCCAAGAACCTTCTGCTTCCCTTCCCTCCCCTGCCCTGGTGCTCCCAGGAAGAGGGGTCAGCAGAGCAGCTGGGAATGCCAGGAGTTAATGAACAAGAAGTTCCCAGCAGGCACAGGCGAGTTGTGTCCTTGTCATGCACGAATCGTGTGGCACAGGAAGCAAGGGACTCCTGTTTTATTTAAATTTGTAGTCCGTGTTTGAGTTTACTTGTTTAGTTGGCTTTAGTTCTTCTCAGATTGGGTCTCATGTGACCCAGGATGGCTCTGGACTCCCGATGTTGCTGAGGATAGCTGTGAACTCACTTGACCCTCCTGCTCCCACTTTTCTCGGTGCTTTGATTACAGGCATGGTGCCCCCACACCCAGCAACGTGTCTTTTGTGGCGGGGAAGAGGGTGCTGCTGAGACAGGGTCTCTCTATGTAGCCCTGCCTGTCCTGGAACTCACTAGTGAGCCAGGTTGGCCTTTGATTCACAGATATCTGTCTGCCTCTGTATCCCAAATGTTGGGATTAAAGAGGTTCATCACCACATCTTATTTTTAATGAACCATGTGATATTAACAACCATTTGGGTATTGAAGTCTTGCCTTGTAGAGTATAATGTGACTTAGAGAAGTGATTCAACTCCGCTACCTAAACATAAAAAGGAAAGTTAAAGAGCCTGGATTATATTCCAAGAGTCCAGGAAGAACAGATTCTATATGAATACCTTTCTCTGAGGGGGCATGGAATACAGTGATGGCCTGGGTCTAGAGTCTATATTGAATACCTTTCTCTGCGGGGGGGCCATGGAATACAATGATAGCCTGGTCTAGATTCTATATTGAATACATTTCTCTGAGGGGGCACGGAATAAAAGGATGGCCTAGGTCTATCCCTGCGCTCCATTTCTTCTGTGTCTTTCATGGCTTCCCTCTATGTTTAACTCCACAGTCATGCCCTGAAGTGTGATCGACGACACCGTGTTCTTAAAAATCCCCCTCCTTGGGCTGGAAAGATGGCTGCAAGGGTAAAGATGCTTGCCCATAGGCATGCCAGTCTGGATTAGAGCCTGAGTCCCACATGATGGAAGGAAAGAACCGACCAACAAGTTGTCCTCTGACCTCCACGCACGGGCCCGGGTGTGCATGCTCACTCAGACCTACCCACACACACACACACACACACACACACACACACACACACGCACACCCACACACACACACCCACACACACACGCACACACACACACGCACACGCACACGCACCCCCACACACACACACGCACACACACACACACGCACACGCACACGCACACGCACGCGCACGCACACGCACACGCACACGCACACACGCAAAATAAATCAGTGCAATAGCTTTGTTTTCAATCCTACTCTGCCCACACTATGTTGGCCTATCCTCCCTGCTGCCATGTTTCTTTTTGTGCAGTGCTATGGACGGAACCCAGGGCCCAGAGCATGCTCGGCTTGTGCTCTAACAATGCACCACATCGCAGTTCTTTCCTGTCTTTGTGTTCAGAATCACAAGGACCATTGTCTAGATGAGAGGCTGTCAGTCCCAGGGCCCTGAATTCCTGAGCTTGGAGATGGGCACAGGACTCTGATCCCACCAGACACAGTGGCTGATCTGTATAGAAACAGCAGCAGTGTTTCCTTGAGACTCAAGCTCAGAATTCAGGGACTGGCGCTTTGGGGCTCGGCATGCCCTTGTGACATTGAGTACTGCCAACGTCAGTTACTGCAAACACCATCTTATCTGCTGCTATTTCTGCACTGTACACTGTAGGCCTGGGGCATTAGTGTAGGGCATATGCCTGCTTTTAATAATAAGACAGACTTTTTTTTTTTTGTTTGTTTGTTTTTCGAGACAGGGTTTCCTTGTAGTTTCTAGAGCCTGTCCTGGAACTAGCTCTTGTAGACCAGGCTGGCCTCGAACTCAGAGATCTGCCTGCCTCTGCCTCCCGAGTGCTGGGATTAAAGGCGTGCGCCACCACCGCCCGGCCTAAGACAGACTTATTGAGAAACATCATATGCCATATAGCCCACCAGTTTACAGTTCATACTCCACCCATTTTAGTATTTCCTATGATTGTGTGGTCAATACCACAGCACACTTTAGGACTTTTTAAGCGACGAAAGGCACTCTGGGCCTCTCATCCCTCACTTCTGACCAACTTTCTTTCAGTCCCTCGCTGCCACTCATTTTCTGTCACTGTGTGTTTACCTATGTAGGATTTCAAATGAACAAAGTCATACAAAGGAGCCTTTCACGACGGCTTCCTGCATTTAATACAGTGCTTCAAAAGTTGACCTGGGATGGAGAAGTCCGTCCCTTCTCACTGCTGAGAATGTTCTGGGCCAACTATGTTTTTTGGTTGCTTGTGCTTTTAGTGTTTTATCTAAGAAATCAAATAAACTAAAAAAAAATCATTAAACAGACTCATTCTAAAAATATTTATTTTTATTTTATATGCATTGGTGTTTTGCCTGCACGTGTGTCTATGTGAGGGCATTGGATCCCTCTGCAAGTGGAGTTACAGACAGTTGTGAGCTACCATGTGGGTACTAGGAATTGGATCCAGGTGCTGAGCCGTCCCGCCACCTGCCCCCAAACAAACTATTAACCACAGAAATCTGAATCAAAAATTAAAATGATAAATACAAGGTAAAACATTTGCTTTCATGTTTTATTCAAGATTTAGAATTTACGGTGATATATTTTGTGCGATATGAGGGAGGGCGCTAAGTTCTTCATTTCTAAGCTACCATTTTCTAATTGTATTGAGGCAGAGATGCACGTGTTGCAGACAAGCCTCGGATTCACTGCGCAGCAGAGGATGAACTGACTTCCTGACTCCCCCACCAGGGGCTGGGGTTCTACGCTTGGTGTGTGCACAGTTGGGAAAACAAGCTCAGCTGTACGCAAATGCTGATTTTTAATCTTTTCCCAGGCACACTCTTCAGCGTTTCCTTGCCACCCTGGGTAACAGTAGGGAGCTGCAACTCTCAGTCAGCTGAGATATGGGTGAACATATGGTGAGCCCCATGAAGTCCACTGTGTGCTTAGCAGGGATGTTGGGCAAATGAAGTCCAGTCAACAAATCTCTCACTGTCTGTAAGTAAATGCATGCTATACTTAAAATGAATTAAACTTTTGCATTTTACCTATTCTTATGTCTGAGGGTGTTTAGTCTGCATGTTTATCCACGCAACACACGCTTGTGCAGTGTCCCTGTAGCCTAGAAGAAGGCATTGAATCCCCTTGGGACTGAAGTTGCAGACAGTTGTTAGCCGCTATGTGGGTGCTAGGAACTGAACCCTGGTCTTCTGCAAGAGCAACAAGTGCTCATAACCACTGAGCATCTCTCCAGCGATGACTTTATTAAGACATCCCCACTGTATATTGAAGAAAATCTGTTATGATTTGTATTCCATCTTTTTTTCTTTTTTAAGACAGAATTTCATATATCCCTAGCTGACTTGTGTCTCAAGCTTGCTCTCTATTGGAGGATGACATTGAACCCTTGATGTTTCCATCTGTACCTCCTGGGTACTGGGATTATAGGCATGCAGAATTACATCCAGTTCATGCAGTGCTGGGATGGAATCCAGGGCTTCTGTTCTGGTTTTGTTTTGAGATGGTGCTAACTATGCTGCCCTGGAACTTGCTTTGTAGACCAGGCTGGCCTCAAATTCCCAGAAATCTTGCCTGCTTCTCTTCCCAAGTGCTGGGTTTAAAGGTGTGCCCTACCGCTTAGCCTGGAATGGATAAAGATGCGCGCTGGGCTAGTAGCCTGCCCGCCGTGCCACACCCCGGCCCCGCTCCTACAGTTTACTCTCTGACTGAGCTCGTGTACTGGCGCTCACAGTTTTCCTCAGCTTTCTGTGGCATCAGAGTGTCTTCAAATAGATACAGTTGCTTCTTCTGTAAAACGGGGCATCCCCTTACATACTAGACCTGGCTGGAGCCTCTTCTACTCCAAGAAAAACAAGGGAGATTTTTGTTGGTCTTGCTCAAGAAGAGTATCCAGTCAGCCCAGTTGCGGGGTCCTGTGGTCGCTCTTGACCTCCGTTCAAAACCTGCCCCCTGCACCCAGTGTTGTAGCTGACGGCCCTTGGTTTATGTCTTAGAGCCCAAGACTGACGTAAGCACAGCCGAGACTGGAGGTGCAGCAGGCTGGAGGGGAACCAATGTTCTGCTCCAGCAATGCCTAAGCTAAGGCAGAGCCTTCATAATTAATAGTAAGTCTCTGTGTCATGATTTTGGGGCCTGGTGATCCAAGGAAGCTACTAATGGATGCTACTAATGGCATCCATTAGGGCCTGGATTTCCATACAGGGCCTGAGAAAGCTGGAAAAAAAACAAAAAATAAGTATGGTCCTTTGTTGTGATCTGGCTGCGCTCACTCCCCCTGACCGACAGAGGAACTTCCTTGTACTCTGTAATTGACAAGGATGTTTGTGTTCTTTCTGGCCGGTGGTTTTCTGTTTTCTGCAGAAGTGTTCCCAGTACACAATGCCCTGATCTTGACCTCTGGCTGCTCAGCAAGTCTTGGGCCAGCAGCATAAAGGTATAAAAGGCTTTAGCTGGGGGAAAAAATAAAGGTTGCTGTTCTTCCACCTGAAAAGAAGCCTCCCCATCTCAATCCTGGCACACACGCCCCACCCCCACCCCTGCCAGTCTAGGCATCCAAGCTGCGTTGGTGCGGCAGTCCTTTAAGAGGCACTGCTCTTGGCCAATCACAGCTTTCAGTTAAATGCAGCTCTTGGCCAGACCTGTAGGCTTAACGCTCAGTGATCATGAACTTGAGAAGGGGGCAGAGCCAATCGCCAGAGCTGCAAGGCAGAGGGCCTAGATGCCCCTTAATAGTTTAAGGTTTGACTCAGGTAGTTAGGGAACACTACAAGTGTACAGTAAAACAGGTCCAGACTGAAGAAAACTTTAAACAGGTTACAGTGTACAGGGGTGCTTAAGAAAGAACAGAAAGTGAATAGAGACAGTCATAGGAAAAATAAATAGTTTAAAAATAATTAAAGAAAGACTAAAGTAATATAAAAAGAGTACATAACGTAAAAATTGGAAATACATTGGGAGTCTGGATCCTGTATGGTGTTTTGTTGACTTTGAATTCTTTGAATGCTGATGAGCGAATGGTAACTGCTGAGAGACATGGGATTGTAAAAGGTACTGCTGGATTAAGCCAGCCTAACTACTTTAAGGATGTCTTAACTTTAAAATGGAATTTAGAAAGTGTATTGCATTGGGGGAGAGGTTATGCTTTTGATTCCACAGGAAATGGAAAGCCATGGATTCCTTCAAAATTAATAGATACCAGATTTGATTGGGGGAGACCTCCTGAAAATCTTGGCTACAGTAATAAGGAAATAAACCTAGAAAAACGACAAGAGAGATGACACATACGTTGATCCCTTGACATGGGAACAGCTCTGAGACTGGATATGATAGATCTTGTTGGCTACAGAGTCCTCATGGCTTATTATTACATGCCATCCTTTCATATGGCATGGACAGAGGTTTGGTTATACAGTCCAGACGTATAAAGTTGACAGATGGTCTTTTAACTGCTCAAAGATAAAACAAGAAATTATCTTTGTTTGTCTTGTGTACTCGTGTTAATGCAGACATGCATGTTATCTTTGAAAGTCCGTGTGTTTTCAGAGCAAGGGGACCAAACACCAATAAAAATGAGTGGCCCAGGTGGCCTTCTCAAAGTACCTTCTGTTACAGTTTCCTCAGAGCTCTGTATTCAGAACAACTTCAAGGCTGCTAGCTGACTATTCTAGCCAAGACTTCAGATAATCTTTACACCTCCCAATTACACAGAGACTGAACAATAAATGCTATAGATAGTTTTCTTAGGACTTGACCATCATCTCAATTTTCTCAGAGTTCCCTGGGGATGCCATCACCACCAGACAAGAAGCAGTTTAGAGAATACAACACCTATATTCCAAAGAGGAGAGGTGGGAAGTTTTGGATCAATCAGTGGTTTATGGATGTTTGTCATTGTTAATGGGGGGGGAGGGGCGCTACAGAAATCTAGGATAAAAAGACAACTATTAATCTCAAATATTTTACATCGGTATGGACTTTGGTTTATTGATACAAACTTAAGGTTATTTTTGTTATATTTATGTTTCTACTCTTGTTTAAGGTATTTTACATATTTGGCTCATTTAAAATGTAATATAAAGTTCTAATCTGTAGGACCCTCAGGCCTACCCCCATCCCAAAGGGTTCATTTTGAGGACAGCTTGCAGTTGCTGACAAAACATCTTGTTTGTTCCTGTGCTCACTATGCCCACCCTGGTGGTTAGCTACAGGGAAGTTGTTTGTTCCATCTTGAACCTGGTGATTTTCCACCTGCCTGGGAATTTCCACTATGTAGCAGTTAGGTATATAAGGTTTTCTCTAAGCTTGAATAAATGGCATTCTCTCTTCATGAATGACCCATGTCTCTAGCATTCTTTAATCTCCATCCCCTTGCCCCACTCACGAACTGTCCCATAGTGCAGGCACTACACTAATTCCTGAAAACTATTATTATAAATTGTTTAGGATAATTTTAAAATGTAGATTAATACTCATCTATAACAATCAAAATGTAATCATGTTAGGTATGTTTTTAAGGTTAAACAGATATATTCTAGATAGATTATCTTCAAATGCTTCAGAGACTTACAGAATATGATATTTAAGATATTTAGTAACCTAAGGCTTTTCATGACAGTGAGACACATCTCCTCCTGGCAGCAACAATCTACTTCATAAAAGGATGATAGGCTTTGAAGAACCTTCATATGGAGTTAGCTTTAACTGTGGCAAAGTTAGCCATTTGGGCAAGAAATTGTCCTTGCTTCAATTTCTGACAGTATACTGTCCAAACTGGACATGCAAGACACACAAAAAAGTGACTGCCAAACTTTTATTAGACAAAGTAGAACAGTCCTTCAAAATCCTTGTTTCATAGGAAAGTCTGCCAGATATTCTAGGTCTGTAGGCTGATGATGAATGTCTCAATGTTGCAGAGGAAACTTGGGCGACTCTTCAGGCAGCCACATAGCTCTGGTGTTTCTATAGTTTTGGAAGTAACTTGCACTCCACTTCTTGTTTACTCAGGTAATATTATACCCTTCTGGGGTCTTCGGTGGAGTTGAAGATGAGATAGCTATAGATAGGGTTTCCTTAGTTAAAACAGGTGGTAAATTAGGTACAAAACTTTGGACTTTCCAAGATAGAATAAAAATAAGGAAATTTTTCTGAATTTACCAAATGCAAATGGACTGGATATTATAAATGTAATTCTTACTATTCTTACTTAATAATTATTCTTTTTTTCTGTTTTTTTTGTTTGTTTTGTTTTTCAAGACAGGGTTTCTCTGTAGCTTTGGATCCTGTCCTGGAACTAGCTCTTGTAGACCAGACTGGTCTTGAACTCAGAGATCCACCTACCTCTGCCTTCTGAGTGTGGGATTAAAGGCATGCACCACCACTGCCTGGCTTTGATAATTGTTCTTATTGTATATAGTTTTGCTATGTCAAAGTTCCTTTTTATTTAGACAAAGGGAGGGGGGAATGTTGTGGAATATTAGTTTAATTATGTAAAGATGTGTTGCACTTCTTTATGTTGTGGAATATTAATTAACTATGTTCAGATGTGTTGCATTTGTTTACCTTGCCTGCCTAAGGCACCTGACTGGTCTAATAGAAAGCTGAATGGCCAGTAGCTGTGCAGGAGATATAGGCGGAGAGAATCAGTGGAGCAGAAATCTAGGCTCAACAGAGACAGAGGGAGACAGAGGAAAGAAAAAGAGATGCCAGGGAGACATCAGGAGCTAGCTAGTCAGCCAGACATGAAGGAAGCAAGAAACCATGACATACAAAATGAAGGAAGGGTAAAAAGTCCTGAGACAAAACATAAATGAATAGGAACAGATTAAAGTAAGTTATAAGAGCTAGTGGGACAAGCATAAGCTAAAGCTGAGCTTTTATAAGTAATAAAGTTCCATGATTTTATTTGGGAGCTTGTTAGAGATTTCCCTTAAAATTCTAACTACAGTGTGTGCCTGAATCCCAGGACTGGGGAGGTAGGGAGAGAGGGAGCCTTAAAGATCATTAGCCAGCCAGTCTAGCTGAAGTCTAGGTGAGTTCAATGAGAGACTGTCTCAAAAAATAAGGTAGAGACCTCTGGCCTCCAAACAGACAAAAAATAACAACTGCCTCTTAAGAGATTTCCATAGTAAGAGTGGCAACTGCGTACTCTCTAGACCTTGCTGTCTCTCGCCGTCCTCTCCTTTGTAGCGATGGAGAGTTCCATCTCGTAACATCACCCTTCTGATGGAAGTATTTCCTTTGACATTTTTACCATGTAGTTCTGTTTCCTGGTGATGAGATATTCAGCTTCTGCGTCTATCTGTGAAAAAAAAAAATAGGTTACATTCCTCTTCGTTTCCCGCATACGTATTCCGAGAATTCTAGGTCAACCATTATTCATTTCAGCACACTGCAGTTGTATGTCGGTGTCTTCCAACATGCATGGGTCACAATCGAAACCTCTGCAGTCTTTCATATCTTTATCACTTTGTATGTTGTGTGCCTCTTTCCTCTGCCTGAACTTGAGGCTTTTGTTCTTAATGATTTTGAGCAGTCTGTGTATCCCATGTCTCGCTCCATCTTGCTCCTGTCGTGGTTCACGCAGAGAATTGCACATAGAAGTTCAGCACATGCATCAAATTTGGGGGAAAATTCGGATATTATTTCTTTTAGCATTTTTCTATTCTGTCCTTTGGCTCAAATTGCATCTCTGCTAGACGCTGGAAGCTCTCTCCCAGGTGCGGATGTCCTGCTGTTTGTCCACTTTGTCTTCCTCGTCTGGATTTTGTGTTTTAGTTTCCCCTCTTTGGTTTCTTCATCAACAATCCTTTCTTCTGCAGTATCCACGCACTGTGATTTTTGACTCCAGCAACCTCATTACTAGACGTACTTGGTATTACATTAATCTTATCGAACATGTAAAATGCAATGCAGTATTTGAAGCACACGCTTTAAGCTCTTTTTACACGAATTCTTGTGATTTTTCTATTATTTCTCATTGGAGTCATTACTTCTTGCCTGCATTCTTGACACGTTTTACTGTGTGCGGTAGACTTTACCTTGTTGTGTGAAGCAGGTTATTTTATGATTCCTGTGAAACTCCCCAAGGTCCATCTGGGGACATAGATAAGTTACATGGAAACAACTCGATCCTTCTGGGTCAAGTGTTGCCAGGTGACACTGGGACATCTGAGTAGGTCCAGTTCTGTGCTCTTTCTATCGCATAATTCCTTGCGTGTCCTCCTTGTGCTGTGTGGGTTATGACGTGTGCTCAGAAAGCAGTCGGTATGAGAACTGGCCTGTGTGCGATCTGAGGGTTACAACTGTAACCCTATGTGTCTTCTTGGCATCCTCAGGTTCCTGTGTGTCTCCATGTCAAACAAGGACTGCTCCAGGGCCCCTGGCATGCTTCTAGAACTCTCTGGTGAAGTACCCTTTCTATGGTAATTGGCTTTGTGAGTTCCAGCTGCTGGTGACCCTGACATTTACAGCTCCTCTGCCTCCCTTTCTGGGAGGAGTTCTTTTCCTAGTTCATAGCGTGGAAGCTCTCTCAGCTAGTCAGCCTGTGGTCGTGTGATTATAATGGAGTTCACCTTGTCTCCTGCCTCATGCCATTTAATCTCCTTGCCTGGCCCAGTGTCTTCTTTGTGATGTTTCTGTCTGTATTCACTGTATGTGATACTGGGCTTCATCTTAAAGCATTTACATACACCATGCACGCTGAGCATCTTCCCCCAGTTCTGTCCCCTCCAGGTCCTTCATGGTCCCCTTTGTTGTTGTTCTAGGCAGTTTAGCTGCACCACACACACACACACACACAATTATTTGCTTATATAAAATATGCCACCTCTAAGTGAAAGTTGTGCTGTGTCTTTGAGTTTGACTGACATCATTTTCCTGAAAATGATCATGATTTTGTTTCTTTTTACAGCTGAATGGAACCCCATTGTGTATGTATAGTGTTTATGCATTCTCTTGTTTTTGGAACCCCATTGTGTATGTATAGTGTTTATGCATTCTCTTGTTTTGGGAACCCCATTGTGTATGTATAGTGTTTATGCATTCTCTTGTTTTGGGAACCCCATTGTATATGTATAGTGTTTATGCATTCTCTTGTTTTGGGAACCCCATTGTATATGTATAGTGTTTATGCATTCTCTTGTTTTGGGAACCCCATTGTGTATGTATAGTGTTTATGCATTCTCTTCTTTTTGGACATCGAGGTTGATCTCACGCTTCCCTGTTTGACTAGCTCTGCAGTGATCATCGACAATTATGAGTCTTTTAGAAACTAATTCATCTGCTTCAAAAGCACAAGGTATCTCCTTTCTTCGAATGACTCTTGTCAAAAAGACAAGCCAGGTATGGTGGAGACTGCTGGTAATCCCAGCAGTCTGGAGGCAAAGGTGGGGGGTCAGGATGCGGATTACTGCAAGTTTGAGGCCAAAAACCAAACCAAACCAAACCAAAACAAATATACATTGGATGTAATATAAACAGCTTTTTAGTTTGGGGTGCCTGGCTTGGGAGAACAGGCAGACATGTTTAAGATTTGAAAACTGGGGGGTTGAAGAGATGGCTCAGCAGTTAACAGCACTGGGATGTTCTTCCAGAGGGTCCAAGTTCAATTACCAGTACCCACATGGCCGCTCACAACTGTCTGTAAGTCCAGATCGAGGGTATCCGGCATATCCACACAGACACACATGTAGAAAATGCGCACGCGCGTGCACACACACACACATACACACACACACACACACAGAGAGAGAGAGAGCTTTGGGGACTTGTAGCTCAGAGAAAGTGGGAGCTGGATTAGAGGGTAACGCTTTTTGTAAGGCCATCCATCCGTGGATTGGAAGGTTTACACTCTCATTGCTTTTACATTCTAGGCGATTTATTTGAAAGATCAGGCAAAATTTGGGAATCTTACAAAGAGGTTGTTCCTGCCAGTATGTCTTGTCAATGTTTCTGAAATTTAAGGTTCTCACTGACATTATGGTGTCTCATATGGCTTCATTTTAAAAGCAGAAAGGGAAGGAGGAAGAGGCGGTGGTAACTTTCAGGAGCAGTGCACACTTAAATACAGTGATTACTCCTTACGCACCATTTGACACCAGGAACAGTACTAGCATCCGAGGGCACACGACTTCAGACACAGGTAGATGGGGTTCTCATCCTGATGCCCCTGCAGCAGGGCCTGGATTATCCCAGATTTTGATCTCACTAATCTGCTACCGGGACAGAAGTTGTTCATTTGGGGCGCAATAAAGAAATTCCACACATCTTTTAATCAGAAATTCCCCCAAGCACAAAAGCGAAAGTGTAAAAGTTGCCACATTTCATTCGGCAGAATGTGTTTGCGCCGAAAGCTCTGTGTGAAATTATTCCAAGTTTTCAAATGGTTGAAAAGAAGATGTATATACGGACGCTCGCTGAAAGGGCATTATTTAAAAAAGAAAAATCTCTGGTCACCCGGATCTCAGGGTAGCTGTACCCATTCAAGGATAGAGAATTTGCCATCTTTATGATTATTGTTACATCTGAACTTTTTTTTTTTACACCAGAGAGACTCACCACTTTCAGGGTCATTGGCCCAGCATGCAGTGGGATGCCCTATGCAATAGATTCCAATTAATATGGCCGTGTTCAAGGGCCCTGCATCACCAGTAATGGGTAACTTCTTTCCCCTTGCCTCTCTGTGGCCCTTCTTTGTGGCAGCTGCAACCAGGTCTATCATGTCTTTGATAAAAATTTCAGTTCCCCCAGAGAGAAGCTTTCAACTTTATTAGGCATTGAAGTCTCCACATTTGTTCCTTTGTGTAAGGGCAGATCAAACACGCTCTGTCTAAGAAAGTAATCTGACAAATTAGGGGAGAGCTCCTGGACTTTGCCAATAATGCTCTTCGGTAATTGAAACCGAAGAACTCGTAGCAACGGACTCGACTATTATGAACTTTTTAGCATTTAACAAAAGTTTTTATCTTTTTTTCCCTCTTTTTTTGAAAGTAAATAGAGTTTCTTGATTCTATTTAACCGCTTCTTCAGCATGCTGTGTCCTTTTGCTTGTGGGTAGGAAAAGCCTCCACGTCAGTTTAGTGATAGGGAACTGACAAGCAAGGATGAAAGCAATCAGATCATCAAGTTGCTCAGAGCAAAGCCTGTGGTTTCCAGTTTTCTCTGGCACTCACCAGTGGAAGAACCTGAGCAAGACACTTGATGCTTCTGGATCCCAGTTTCCTTGTCTCTGAGGAAGAAACAGTGAGGAGGTGGTAGGGGATACTTCTGTGGAATCTTGGGATTCTAATTAGAAATCACACGACTAGGGGTGCCAGGGGGCCCTTACATTTTTATTTAGCTAGGTTTCAGTTCCAAGGGCGGGGTGATTAATATGGTAGTATCACTTCACCCGATTGTACTGAGATGTATCGGGAACCCTGAAAGCCAGAAAAATACCACCTGAGAGTCTCACTTCTCCCAAAGTCAAAAGTTCTAAGAATTTGGAAAGACACTACTCCTGTGAATGTCTCCACCCCATCTCCCTAGCCCCGTCTCTTCCCTGATTTCTCTACAGCAAATGGAGCAAACGTTCCTTGCATGGGGCTGCCTCTGTCACTTGCGTTTCCAGAGATTTAGGTTTTCGCTTTTAAATTGCACTCTGTGAAAGGTCAGTCCTTTGGAGAAGTCTCCTGAGCTGAAATAGATTTCCCCTTGTCGGGAGCAGAGGAAGCTGTTAGCAAATGTGTGATTAGATAGGCACAGGCGTGTCAAGGGCTCCAAAGTCTCAGACCCACGAGGAAAAGGCAAAGCCTTGCTCAGTTCCACGTGTGGATGGGTACGGAAAGCTCCCCCCTCCCCCTCCCCCATTGACAGCCTGAAGGCTGTTTCCCTGCAGAGGCTGTTCTTGCACAGACCGCGAACCCTGTCTCCTTGATCCAGCTGTGTAGTCTAAATGCTGCTCCTTGTTCATCTGTCGTTAACAACCCCACCCTCTGTCCAACAATACACGACAAATACACTGAGTTCCTGGGTTGCTACTGTTTCCCTAGCAGAGAGCCTAGTCCTGTCCAATCCCAGCTTTTCTGAGGGTCTGCCTGTATCCGTTTGTTCTTCATTCCCTTACCACCCCAGTCAGGGTCAAGTCCCTGGAAGCCATGCATGCATGGACTTGGTCCTGCATATTGTCTGTAAACCAGTCGTAACTCTTTATAGTGTTTTGCCAGTAGTGTTTTAAAATTAAAATTTGGTAACTATTTTGTCTATCAGTTCTTTCTATGCATTATTTGTATGTAGTTTTGTTGAAATACTCTGGCCTGCTTTGAACATTGAATAGATCTTCCATTCTTACATGGCTTCATAGCAATATTCATTGATTACTAAGAGTATTGATCCACTGACTTCTTTCAGTTTTCTGAATTCTGATTAGCTTCATTGTATAATTGTTATTCTTTTGGCCCTTTAAGGGGCAAGCCACGCCCACTCCCAGCGACCCCCCCCCCACCCCTCTCGCCGCCATCTTGAATCTCTCCTGTCCCTTGGCATGTGTGTGCACACATGTCTCTCTGTCTCCCTCCCCCCACCTCTCTCTCTCTCTCTCTCTCTCTCTCTCTCTCTCTCTCTCTCTCTCTCTCTCTCTCTTTCTCTCTGCCCCCTTCTCCCTTTCCCCTCCATAACCCCCTGAATAAATATAAATATTCAACATGTTGTGTCTGTCCATGTCTCTGTCTTCTGCCTGCCTGCCCCTGCCGCAAGCCGCACCGGGGACTCGCCAGCATTTCCCAATTGAGAGATTGCAGGTAGAAACAACAGAGAAACAAGCAACAAAGGATAGATTCACTGAGGCAACCTTGGGTTTATTTTTCATAGACCTTTTATACCCCAAGCCCAAGGGGAGGGCAAAAAGACTTTTTTATCTTTACACATGGAACAAACAAGAGTTCAGAACGTTGAGGAACAAAACAGCCAGTAGCTACACCTTCTGCCAAACATCCTGTTATCTAGGCAAGACCTACAGCAGCTTCGCTTTAGGCCTGTTGTTTGACCTTGAAGGAACAAAACAAACTTGAACTCTCTAACCCTAAGTCAAGATGGCGTAGAGCCACATCTACGGGCTCCCACACCCAGCCACCACGTTACACCTGCATCCCAAAGCCAACACTACTGGTTTATTATTAGTAAGTCACAACTTTTATTTATTTCCACTATTAGTTGCATTAATTTATATTTTGCTACACCAGCATATTTAAATATTCGACGTGAGAGCTAACTTCTATCGTCAACTTTATTGAATTAGGAACTACCTAGGGCAGGGCTGACAGGAAGACTCGTGATAGAGCACTTGCCTGTGTTTGAGGTGTTAGTTCAGTTCCCACGCCATCAGAACAAAGGTGGGGGCAAAGCCAACACTTTTGCAGATGTAAATGTGTTGTTTCCCATTTCCCAATACGATCATCAAGGTATTTATTGGATAAAGGTCGTAAAAAAAATGAACTCATAGAGGTATATATTAAATTTTAAAATTCAATCTAAAACACTTTACTTAGTAGATGGCTCTCTTAGAAAAGTTAAAATAGAGGCTAGTGTTACACTAATGACTACAAACAGATTCTTGGAGAGGAAAATCTCTAACTCCCCCCTGCACAAGGCATTTCATGCTTGTGTAGCTTTCAAGAACTGCAGAGAGACAGGCGAAATGAAGCCCGCCACGATCATCCCTAGCAAAATGTATTTCCTGAGAAGGTGGAGATTTTTTTTTCTAGGAGCCAAAGAACGTAAAAGCTAGCAATTCACTCACTGAAACTCAAAATAAGATTTGAGAATTTCAATCACACAGTCTTTGAGTTGTAGAAGCTAATTATTCTCCTTAGCAGCTCCTCAGCTTCATTCTCCCAGAAAGTTCCAAGGTCTTATGCTCAGCAAACACTAGAACACATGAAGTGAATAAGGCAGGTGCAGGGCCAATTTGTTTTAACATTCCATGTCATAGATTCGGAAAGATCCGAAAGTGGAGTTATGTTTTCAATGCATGAAGAAGAATTCTGGTCTAAGAGAATCCTAAAATAGATCCTACAACTGTTAGGGAATTCCACTATTTTTTTTTTTTTTTGGTTTTTCGAGACAGAGTTTCTCTGTGGCTTTGGAGCCTGTCCTGGAACTAGCTCTTGTAGACCAGGCTGGCCTCGAACTCACAGAGATCCGCCTGCCTCTGCCTCCCAAGTGCTGGGATTAAAGGTGTGCGCCACCACCGCCCGGCAGGGAATTCCACTATTAACCACAGAAAATTCCCTCTAGTATGCTCTGAATATCTGGATTTGTGCATTTCATGTATCTTCAGGCGAGATATGGCATCACCATTATAAAAGCATGTCTTTTAATTTAGAAGTGAGGATCACACCATGTCATTTTATAAAGAAGTATCTGGAGGGAGACGAGCGTTTGTGAGCTGTGACTGAGTCCACTACCACCGACAGGACAGTTGTAGTGGGCATCTTCCTGCACCCATTGGCACAGGAGACACCTCTTTGGGTCATGTATTATGTTTTGGACTTTCAGTGATCCTTGTCTTAGATCTCCCCTGCACATTTCCTAACACTTCGTTCAGGGGCTGTGTGCGCTTTCTGATGGTGACAGCGTTGTCCCTAGCTGTATGCTCGTAAACACTTAACAGCTGTCATTTGGATTTTACCATTTTCTGTGAGGTGATTTCCCCACCTTTCCCCATGGCTGGTTTCAAGTTACTGACGTCTGTCCCTGAGGGAGAGAGGTAGAATTGGAACGCAAAGACAACACATGAGAATCATCTTAAAGGCAGAACTAGACAACAAGCAACAGAATAACCAGGAATGATGACCTCTGTGTATTTCCTCTTTGTTTTTAAAAATGTGAATAATTCCTAACTGGCTGTATTTAACAATGAGATTACACAGTTCCTCAACACATAACATCTGGTTCTTACGAGTGGGTGCCATCCAGCTCTGTCTGGCACATCTGCCCGCTAACATCACAAGTATTTCTGTGGTGAGCAAACTTTGTGTCTTTGCCTGTGTGTCTTTGGGATGTATTTGAGGAGCGTGAGTCAAGCCCCAGAACGGTGCATATGGTGTCCAGTCTCTTTGAGAGGGGCTGCCCTGCTGGCTGTTCCCACCACGACTAAGGTGTTCAGCTTCTCCAGTGTTCTCAGTTTCTCAGGCTGGCAAGAGTTTGAGTTTGGGACTGGGGTGTGGTTTAGTGGAAAAAGTACTTGTTTAGGATGCATGGTCATACAAGGTCATGAATTTGATCCCTACCCTAATATTAAAACTATAGAATGATTCCAGATGCTTTAATATTCTAGTTAGGGTTGGGGGGTTGTTGTGTTATTTTTTGTTTTTGTTTTTTGTCATCTCAGAAGAGGAATGCCTATGGAGGGCAAGGCAGCAGGGTTTCTGTCTGTAGTCCTGGCTGCCCTGGAACTACACAGAACAGGCTGGCCTTGACCTCACAGAGAGTTTTTTTTAAATGTAGGAGGACCCAGCCCACCGTGGACAACCTCGGGAGCCGTCTACTTTGGTTTTTGCAATAATTAAGCTAGGTTGGCCGGCCAGCAAGCTCCAGGAATCCTCCTGTCTCTACAACACTCACTGTTTTAGAAACTCAGGTCCTCGTGTTTGGACACCAAGCACTTTACCAACTGAGCCCCATCCCCGGTCCCCGGTTATCCTTGTGTGTCTGCTGGTCGTTACTGATGTCTCCCACCCACCCTTCCTCACAAGCGACTGATTCCCAGCACGTTGTTTATCCCTTCTCAGTCTGCAGAAATCACCGCAGGCAGACGTGTACACCTCGCTGAACTTCCTCTTTTTCCCATCTGTAGCCACTTTTACCTCTCCTATCCATTCTCTACAAATCAGCCAGAGGAATATTGCTAGGACAAATACCCTTATTCATCTGTCCCGGGGACACTGGTGGCTTCTTGATGTCCTTGGGAATCCAGATCCCGTGGTCTGAGCCCGTGGAGAGAGACCTTCTCTCTAGAGGTACAGCTAATCGCAGCGGAAGCGGGGACAGAGGAGGTAGAGAAGGAAGGGACGTCCTACACCAGTAAGAGTTAAAGGTATAGTTAAAGGGACACCGACTAAGGCGTCTGCTTGTATAGGCAGCTGTGCCTGACCTGGTGAGAGGAAGGACTATGTGTAAAAGTCAGCAACAGGATTGAGCAAGGGTTACTTGGAATAGGAAGCAAATGAAGAGGTCGAGAAAGATCTAAACGGTATCTAGCTCCTGGGGCATCCAGAACATTAGAATAGAAATACATTCCAAAACATGCTGCAAAACCTATGGGTATATTTCAAAGATCCTTGCTTACTACTTAAAACTTAAAAAAAAAATAACAGCATAGCTGGAACATTCACAAGGGCAATACAGCGCTCCCAAAAGATTATAATACACCTCAGGCCAGCACTTGTGTGTATCTTTGTATTAGCAACAGGGCACAAGGCTTTCTGGTTTTGTGGTTTTTTGTTAGTGTTTTAGAGACAAGGTCTTATGTGGCCCAGGCTGACTTTGAACTTGCTGTGTGGTGGTTTGAATAAAAATGACTCCCATAGATCCACAGGGGGTGGCACTACTGGTAGGTGTGGCCTTGCTAGAGTAGGTGTGGCCTAGCTGGAGTAGGTGTGGCCTTGCTAGAGTAGGTGTGGCCTTACTGGAGTAGGTGTGGCCTTGCTGGAGTAGGTGTGGCCTTGCTGGAGTAAGTGTGGCCTAGCTGGAGTGTGGCCTTGTTTGAGTGGGTGTGGCCTAGCTGGAGTAGGTGTGGCCTTGTTGGAGTAGGTGTGGCCTTGTTGGAGTAGGTGTGGCCTTGTTGGAGTAGGTGTGGCCTAGCTATAGCGGGTGTGGTGTTGGAGGGAGTCCTATTCTCTTCCTGCTGCCTGCATCTCAGCCCCCTCTCCAGCACCATGTCTGCCTGCACACTTCCATGCTTCCCCCCTCCCCATGATAACGGACTAAATAAACCTCTGAAACCATAAGCCAGTCCCTATTAAATGTTTTCTTTTGTAAGAGTTGTCATGGTCATGGTCTCTCTTCACATCAGAAGAAACTGCAACTGAGACAGAAGCTGGTACCAGGGACTGGGGTATTGCTGTGACAAGCCTGACCATGCTTTTGTTTGGAGGAATGTGGACTTCGGGAGACTTTGGTGCCCCTCTCAGATGCGGCAGAGAGAAGCGAGTTTGCTTTAGATTATTCATTGCAAGTGGCCACTGTTATTTGTTTATATTCCTCTAGGGAAAACGTTTGTGTGTGTGTGTGTGTGTGTGTGTGTTGTCTACCACGTGGGGCTTATGCTTGTGATTGGACACTTTACTCAGGTGGCTCTTAGCCTTCAGAGGATCAATTGTCTGATGCTCTGAATAAAGTTGGCTGTTGCATGAGGCTCTAGTCAGCCTCACTTGAGACTCCATCCTCCCAAATCACACAGCCAATTAGCACAGGAAACAGTTTTGAGCTGTCATGTGGGTGCTAGGAATTGAACCCAGACCCTTGGGAAGAATAGCCAGGGCTTCTAACCTGGAAGACATTTCTCCAGTCCTTTGTTATTGTTTTGTTTTGAAATACAGAGTGTTAGACTATAGACCAAGCTGGCCTTGAATTTGCAGTGCTCCTGCTGCCTCTGCCTCCCAATGAGTGATGGACTACAGGTGAGAGTCCTATGCTGGCTTCTCCCTCTGCCCCTTTGTTTCTTTTTTTCTTTTTTCTGTCTTCCAGGTTAGAAGCCCTGGCTATTCTTCCCAAGGGTCTGGGTTCAATTCCTAGCACCCACATGACAGAAAAAAAAACATTTTGTTTTGTTTGTTTTGATTTTTGTTTTTAGTCCTTTTTTATTGGAAGAGAGGGTGAAAGTGAGAGAAGTTGGGTAGGTACAGAGGTGGGGAGGACCTGGGGAGGGGAGGGGGGAATAATATAATCAAAGTGTATTGTCTAAATAAATTTTATATAGCTCTCCCTGTAACATTCATGCCACTCTTATATGAGCGGGCACCTCTTACCTGGCATGTCAGTTTTGTGGCGTGTAGGGTTCATCACTGGGTAGGAACACTAAGAACTTTTCCACCCCAGTTGTTTGGACAGCACCTTCAGGTGCAACGAAAGCCAGTTTCCAAGGAAGAAGTTTCCAGATCAATTCCAGCTGGATTTCTATGTCCTTCAGTCAGGGTGAGTTGTGTCTTCAGCAGGGAAGTATTACCATCTAGTTCTGGTGGGCAGCCCAGAGCCATGGAAACACCTCGTATTGTTTTGAATGCCCCTGGGAACTCCCTGCCCAAGAACTCTTACAGAGTTCATCCCCGGCACTGGGATCTTCATTTAATAACCCATGTCTTCTGGGGACACCTTATTTTTTGAGACGGTATCTGTAATTGACCCCAGAGCTCACATTTCCATTTCGCTGGACAGCTATCAAGTCCCAGCAATCTTCCCCTCTCTGCCCTGCCAGGGCTGGGATTACAGGCGTGTGCCTCCATGCCTGGCTTTTTCATGGGTTTCAGGGGACTGAACGCAGTCCTTCATGCTCGTGCACAGCACTTTACCAACTGAGCCATCTCCCGGCCCCTTCTTCCTGTTTCCTAATCAAGCAACAGTGCACTACTGTGGATGTGACCAGAGAGCCTGCCAACCATATTGGGTCACACCATACATTACTGATAGGATGACCTGGAAGACCGGAGTCCAACCCCAGCTTCACCGTTTCCAGCTTACAGACCCAGTCAGCCACTGGCTCTTATGACTCCAAAGGGTCTTTTTCAGATTTCTAGGCTTTCCCATATAATTTGCAAGAAACCCATCTCACTCTGGTAAACAGACAAAAATTGGTGTGATTTTTGAAAGCTAAAGTAAGACACTTATTTCATAGTTTGTTATGAAGACCAGTGTGATGTTAAATAGCATATGGATTAGCAAAATGCGTTGACATATGGAAGTGATATGTTATCTTATTAATGTCATCGGCACTCTCAGGACAAATTCCTGATTCAGTATTATGAAAGACTACTGCTCATCAAGGCTTTGGATCAGAAAATCACCTCAGTGTTTGCATTTGTATGTGGATATATGGGTTTATGTTTTTAAGTTCAGGACTGCTAATTTACTGAATTTAAAACCGTCATCTCTAGGCAGTATTAACAATGAGTTTCTTTTCTAGTATACCCTGCAGAGAGATCTAGAGCCACTGTGAGTCCACGTCCCATATAGAGAATAAGGTGGAAAGCAGTTGAGGAAGATACCAGATGTTGATTTCTGGCCTCCACACACACACACCACACATACACCATACACACACACCATGCACGCATACCACACACATAACCATACATATATACCACACACATACACCATACATATACACCACACACATACACCATACACACAAACATAAAACAAAAAAACCCCAACTCTGTGAACAGTTAGTAGAAAAATTTGACTTGAACTAATTTAAGTTACATATGCCACTCAATGTGAATGAATAGTCATATACTTCACTGCAAAGGAAGTATGAGCTTCCTTCTTCTTCTTCTTCTTCTTCTTCTTCTTCTTCTTCTTCTTCTTCTTCTTCTTCTTCTTCTTTTCCTCCTCCTCCTCCTCCTCTTCCTTTTTCTTCTCAAGGTTTCTCTGTAGCTTTGGTGTCTGTCCTGGAACTAGCTCTTATAGACCAGGCTGGTCTTGAAATCACAGAGATCCACCTGCCTCTGCCTCTGCCTCTGCCTCCCGAGTGCTGGGACTAAAGGTGTGTGCCGCCACCACCCAGGGAGCTTCCTTCTTCTATAATCATCTGAAGAACGTCATGTCAGAAAAGCCAAGACAGGGCTGGAGAGATGGCTCCAGTACTGTGGAATAATCCTTTTGTACACTGTGAAGATAGTTTTCTCTCATTGGTTTAATAAAGAGCCAACTGGTCAAAAGCTAGGTAGGAAGAGGTTAGGTGGGAGAGCCAGACAGAGAGAACTCTGGGAAGAAGGAGGGGGATGGCCAGCAGATGCAGAGGAAGCAGGAGATGAACATGCAGTGCTGAAAAAAGATACCACCACATGGTAGAACACACATAAGAAATACGGGTTCATTTAAGCTTTAAGAGCTAGTTAGTAACAAGCCTGAGCTATTGGCTGAGCATTTGGATGTGGGATTCCCCTCTGTATGCTGTGAATATCATTGTAATAAAGGAACTGCTTTGGGCCTATAGCAGAACTATAGGGGAACAGAGCTAAGTGGGGAGAAAACTAAACAAAATGCTGGGAGAAAGGAGGCAGAGTCAGATGCCATGGAGCCACTGCTAGAGTCAGACATGCCGAAATTTTGCCAGTAAGCCACTGCCATGTGGCAATGCACAGATTAATGGAAATGAGTTAAATTAATATGTAAGAGTTAGCCAATAAGAAGTTAGCACTAATGGGCCAAGCAATGATTTAATTAATATGATTTCTGTGTGATTATTTCAGGTTTAAGCTAGCCAAGCAGCCCAGAACCAACAAGCTCCCTTCTCCAACAAATAAGTCTCTGTGTCTGTAATTTAGGCGTTGACTGTGGGACAGAAAAGTCCGCCTACACTCAGGGGCTACGAGCATTTGTTGCTTTTGCAGAGAACTTGGGTTCAGTTCCACGTGCCCACAATGCAACTCACAACCATCTGCGACTTTAGTTCCAGGAGATCCAACACCCTCTTCTGGCCCCTGGAGACACTAAGCATGCATCTGACACACACACATGCATGCAGGCAATACACTCATCTATTTAAGATTTAAAAATTTAATAAAGGAATAATAAATGACACGTGTGAGCCTCATTTCCTCAGAAGCTGAGGTTGTGTGTGGTAAAGATGGTAAGGATAGCTGTAAATAACTGGACTATCACAGTTTCCAGAAAGGCGAAAACAGTTTCACTGAAGGACTCATTGTGCGCTGAAATTTAACACAGTCCCTTTAACAGAAAGTACAATTCCTAAAATGAACTCTAATTTTTCTTGAACAAAGGAAACGGCCCCGATTCTTTAAAACTTTTCTTTTATCAAAGTCGAGCCTTCAGATATCAAAGGCTCTAAGTCCTGGAAGCAACAACACCTTATCATTCCACGAATTGGCTTCAAGATGTGTAGGATCATTGTCAGTCTTAAAGAAATAAAGAATTGGATTTCCAGGAGTTCGGCTGAATTTAGAATAAGACTGAGATAGGGTCCCTGACCTTCATATTTGCTCGGCTGTCTTTCAAGGCTGCGGCTTGCTCCATTCCATTTGTACAAGGCAGAGATTTCTAACCCTTGCTAACCTTTGGCACCCGCCTGCTCAGGTCTGCTTCAGGCCAGGTCAGAGCGCCCTACAGCGAGGCTGGAAAGTACAGCCCTTGCTACCAATCTCCTCGCTGGTGTTTTGTTATTTTCTTTAAAAAAGAAAAGTCACATCTAAGCCTCATAGTAGAAATGCAAGTGTTGGCCACTTATTTTTTTTTAAAAAAATCTTATATTTTTGGTTGTGAGCCTAACTTTTAACAGCTGAGCCATAGACCGACAGCTGCAGAGCCTCCATGGGACCAAAATAGGTCCTCCATATGTGGGAGACAGTGGTGAAGCTTGGGCTATGTGTGAGGCCACAAGTCCCCTGGCCGTAGGACCAGGATCTATCCCTGGTGTATGAGCTAGCTTACTGGAGCCCTTTCTCTATAGTGGGATGCCATGCTCAGCCTTAATGCGGGAGGGAGGGGTTGGTCCTGCCCCAACTTAATATGCCAGGCTTAGTTGACTTCCCATGGGAGCCCTTACCTGCTGGGAGGAGTGGATGGGGGGTGGCCTGGGAGGAAAGGTGAGGGTCGTGGAAGGAAGGAAGAAGAACTGTCAATGGAATGTAAAATGAAATTTAAAAAATAAATTAGAAAAATTAAAAAAACTAAAACATCTTGAATTTCCAGTTCTTCTGCCCTCTTTGAAAAGGTATTTTTATAATATTTAAGAAATGCCTATTTTATTTGAGTAATATTTAATTATTTAAATAATATTATTAAATATTTATTCAAGAAGTAGAGAGGGATGGGGGAATGGCTCAGTATCTAAAGTGTTTACCTTGCAAACATAGGGACCCAAGTTAAATCCCCAGAACTCACATTTTAAAAAAAAATGCAAGCATTACCAAAACTTCATAAGACCTTATGGCTGAAGACGTCACACACCGTGTTTACAACACAAAGAAACACCAGGGATTGTGCTAGAATCCTGCTCCATCCTCAAGAGCTTTTGAAGTTCCTTTTGGTGCTAAGCAGGATTCTGGAAGAGAAAGGGTATCAATGGTCAGGAAATGTTACAAACTGCAGTACCAACCACTAGGCTCACAACCATCTGGAAGTCCAGGTTAAGTGACTCGGACACCATCACCCTCCTCTGTCCTCTTCAGACACCAGGCACACACATGATGCCCGGACACACATGCAGGCAAAACCCACATAAAATAAAATAAATCTTCAAAACAAACAAGCAAAAACCCACGATGGCTTGAGAGCTCATGGGCCTTGGGGAGGCCTTGCTCCCGTTTGCTCAGCTAAACTGATACAGCGTCAAACTCCTTCTACAAACCTACGGTTAAACCACACACAAATGATGCTTTCAGGCTTACTCAGACAGGCCTCTCCTGACCGGAGACTCACGGCTGTCCCAAGTGCTGAGGATAAGTGACAGTAGACATTTATACCTCCACATCCAAGGCTTTCTCGGACGTGGTCTTTATCACAGCAACAGAAAAACTAGAAGGAGCTACATAGAGAAACCCTGTCTCGAAAAACAAAAAACCAAAATTAGAAGGAGGAGTAGATGGGGCAGAAGGGGGGAAAACGTGTGTGAAGGGGAGCTACACATGTGTATGAAGTTGTCAAAAGACATTTAGTTAATGAAAAACCAGTCAAGACATAGATACCAAAATCACAGAGCTCAGTAAAAGCACTGGGCTTTAGAACACCACCAAAGGTGGTTGTGATGGCGTGTTTCCAATCCCTGAGCTGGGGAAGCAGAGACAGGGAATCTTTGGGGCTCACTGGCCAGCCAGCCCAGTCTACCTGGTGAGCTCCAGGCGGGTGAGAGTCCCTGTCTCAAAACAAACAAAGCAAATCAAAACCCAAAACCAAACCAAAACCCAGAAGATGAACAGTGCCTGCCTGCATATGCATGTATATACCTATATACATGTTTACATCAACACAGAGTGTATATATGTGTGGTGGTTTGGATAAGAATGTCTTCCATAGGCTCATACATTGGAATATCTAGGGAATGGTATTAGGGTGTCTGTCCTCGCTGGGGTAGGTGTGGCCTTGTTGGAGGAAGTATGTCACTGCTGGTTGGCTTTGGGGTTTCAAAAAATCCCAAGCCAGTTCCAGTATTTTCTCTCACTCATCTTGTTACCTGCAGATCCGGATGTAAAACTCTCAGCTACCTCTCCAGCCCCATGTCTGCCTGCTCACTGCCATGTTTCCATCATGACTATAATAAGCTGAACCTCTGAACTTGTAAGTCACCCCCAGTTAAATGTTTTCCATAAGCCGGGCTGTGGTAGCACACGCCTTTAATCCCAGCACTTGGGAGGCAGAGACAGGTGGATCTCTGTGAGTTCAAGCTAAGCAGTGAAACCCTGTCTTGAAAAACAAGGAACAAAAACAAAACAAAGAGCTGCCGTGGTCATGGCGTCTCTTCACAGCAATAGACATACGGGATTGCCATGGGAGATTATCCAGTGTTTTCACTGAGTGAACAGTCATTTTACTGTATGGCTTAGCCACAGGGACCGCAGACAGTGCTGGCCTCTGCCTTTCCACCTGTAGAATGGAAGCAATAGATCATGCAGGGTAATGAACACAAGCATCCTGCGGTCTCCACTGCTCCATGGCCCCTATCTGGTTTGCAGTTTTCCTCATGGTGTGACCCTATTTCTACTTCGGTGGCTGTTGTACAAGCCCCGCTGCCTAAACAACCATGAATTTACAGAACCTCATGCTTCTGAAGCCCCAGAGGGCCTCCTATCTCATAGGCCTGAGTGCTCCTTGCAGTGAGACTGTCATCTGCCTGAGCACCCCACACAGTGTGGCCATCATCTGCCTGAGCACCCCACACAGTGCGGCCATCATCTGTCTCTGAGCGCCCCCTGAAGTGTGGTCATCATCTGTCTCTGAGCCCCTCAGTGTGGCCATCACCTGTCTCTGAGCGCCCCCCACAGTGTGGCCATCATCTGTCTCTGAGCCCCACAGTGCACCCATGATCTGTCTCTGAGCGCCCCCTGCAGTCTGACTGTGACCCAGGTCTGTTCGGGCTCTCACTCTCAGCCCTGCATTTGCTCGTTTTAGCCGTCAGTTTCAAAGCTCCTATTAAACACAATCATGAAGACTCATTTCAATCAAAAACTTCCTCCTTCAGTCTCCATTCCAGAGCCAGAGCTGGCAAGGCCTGCCTTAGAGCTCTAGTCCACAACCCTACCCACGAGGCACGGTAGGAACCAGGTTCATCGGCGTCTGAACCTGTGAAAAGGAGCATGAGCTTTGAAGAGCTGGGTGAGAGTTCAGAGACTCCCTCCACCGCATCCACTGACGCCGTTCATTCCACTTTCCACAGTACAGCACGCATCCCAAGCAAAGCATGACTTCCACATCTCCCTTCTTGGCTCCCTACTGGGTGTGATGGACTTAAATAGGGAGATGGCTCAGTGGATAGAAGTGGCTTGGAAGTAAGAAGAGCTGAGTTCAAATCCCCATCCTCCAGGTGAAAAGTTGTCTAAGGCCGACGCTGTGACCTCAGCTTGTGGGAGGATGGAGACAGGAGGGTCACTAGGGACTGCTGGCTGTTAGCCTGGCTCCAGCTTCAGTGCTCTGACTCAGAGGACTCTAACAGGAATTGATAGGGCAAGACACCTAAAGTCCCCCTCGGGCCTCCATATGTAACGGTGTGCACCCTCCCCCACACATGCACATACATCACACACACATGCGTGCACACACAATGCACATATACCACATGTGTACACACACATGCACATAGACCACACATGCACACACACGCTTGCATGCACACACACATGCACACACTCACACGCGCATGCACATACACGCTCGCATGCACACACATTTGCACGCGCGCGCGCACACACACACACCAACGACATAATTCAGGCACAGTTATATTTACCATAAGCACTGCGACACTAAATCATGAAGCAGGTCCTTCATACCAACAGCTCTTGTGTCTCAGTACTCCAGTGGTCCTTGTCACACGTGCTAGCCCAGCCTGCCTGAAGTTCTTGGGCTGTTACCCCTATGGTCAAGGCAACATTGATCACTTTCACTTATAATAAAACAGATCACCTTAGGTGATCAATATTCTTTGTCTTTTGGGCTTATCAATACCAAGACTTACCAAGGTGCCAGGAGAAATGGCTGCTATCGAGTTGGGGGATTTGCTTCCCCGCAGTTAGAGCGACTTTCATAGAGGGCGATATTTACATATCAACGTATCTGTAGATGGAATGGCGGGCCACTTCCCGCCACCCGGCTAGCTTTATCCAAAATAATTACACGGAAACTGTATTCTTTTAAACACTGCCTGGCCCATTAGTTTCAGCCTCTTATTGGCTAATTCTCACATCTTGCTTTAAACCATATTTAGTAATCTGTGTAGTACCATGAGGGGTGTCTTACCAGAAGAGATTTTAACCTGCATCTGTCTCAGAGAGGATAGCTATGGCGACTGCCTGAGGTGTCTGCCTGACTCTGTTTTTTTCTCCCACAATTCTGTTCTGTCTACTCTGCCTACCTAATTTTCTGACCTATTAAAGGGCCAAGGCAGTTTCTTTATTAACCAATGAAAGTAACACATAGACACTTCTCTATCACGTATCTCTAGCTACAGTTTCATGGCTCTTTCTGAAAATGTAGACTTTTTTTCTTTCCTGAAGGTTATATCATTAGATTTTCAGCTGCCCTGATTCACAGAACCTCCACTGTGGGTCCAGAAGAGGAAGCAGAGACCTGTTTGATTGGAAGGGACAGACAAGGTGAGTCTTGGACTGTGGGTACTGTGTTTGCAAGCTGAGGCTTTCCGTCTCCACCGGGAACAGCGGCAGTAACAGGAACAGAGAGACACAGAGCCTGTCCAGCAGGATGGTGATTGGTCGCTGGGGCTCTGCCAGGCGGAGTACCTACCTCTTACCAGAAGATCAGGTCTTTGTGAAGTCGGAACAGTATGCGTCCCTGACTAAAGCCAGGTTCACAATTTAAGAGTAGCCCCTTGGCCATCTGTACAGCGATTTTATTTTAACGTAGTATTTATCATTTCCCATGTTGGAAGTCAGACCCTACTCTGCTAGGTTATTTATTTGGAGGTTTTGATTATTGATAACACAGGTACCGTCTGCCCTGAGAAATGAGAATTGGGACCTGGATGAGGGCTAAGTCAGTAAGCGCTGCACAAACACCAGACCCTAATTCCCAGCACCCACATATGAGTCCCACGTAGGCTGGGGAGAGTCCTTAAGCTTGCTGGCCACCAGCCTTGCTTCAGGCTCAGTGACAGACCCTGTCTCAACAGCCAACGAGGAGAGTGGTAGAAGGTGAAGTCTGATATTGACCACTGGCGTCCAGAAACACACACCTGCACAACACCTGTGCACATGTGTACACACACACCCCGTCCCCCAAATAAAAATAAGCTATGCACCAGAAGATACAGCACAAATTCCTTTTGGTTGAAAGTCATTTTTAAATTAATTTTTGTGTGTTGTTTTATGAGATAGGGTTGCTCTATGTAGCTCTGCTACCCTGGAAGTTGCTACGTAGACCAGACTGGCCTTAAAGTCACAGAGATCTGCCTACCTCTGCCTCCCAAGTGCTGAGATTAAAAGTGTGTACCTCTATGTCTGGCTAAATTAATTTTTAAAATTAGCACAATTCTAAAAACTCATTCATTCTTAGAGACCGTCGTTCTGAAGCAATAACTCATGTTTATCAGAATTGCCAGTGCATTGCTGTGCATTGTACAGTGAGCAGTTCCACTCTGACATTTCCATCCACTCAAAGGCTGTGGTTTAATCATGTCCCTTCTACCCACCCTTCTCCTTCGCTTCTGTGATGTCTCTCCTCCGCCTTCTCAACCTGTTGGTTCCCACGTGTCTTCCTGTGTCGTATTTGTTTCGTTGGCATCCTCCGGGCCATCTACTCTTCTGGAAATGAGATTTCATTAATCCTCTACCACTGCGCTTGCTGTGGTTTTGGACTCTGCTTTCTCTGTCCGTCCACCACCTGTTGACAGATGTGACATTTATGAATGTCAATTATACCCCATTCATTAGAGGCCACTTTAGTTATGGGTCTTGTCTTGTTTTCTTTCTTTTTTGTTATTTTATCTTTTGAGACAGGGTCTTCTGGAACTCAGGCTGACCTCAGTCACCTTTCATTTTCGAAGTACAAGGGCTGCTGGGAACACGAGTGTGCCTCCACACCTGGCTCAGTTTTTATTTGTGTGTATGTGTGAGTGAGAGAGGAGGTGATAGAGGGATAGGGGGAAGAGAAAGAGAGAAATAGTATTGGTGATTTGAATAAAAAATCTCCCCCCCCCATAGGCTCAGATGTTTGAATACCTGATCCCCACTTGGTGGCAATGTTTGGGAAAGTTTATGAGTCGTGGCCTTGCTGGAGCAAGTTTGTCACAAGGTAGGGGAGTAGGAGATGACTTTTGCAGTTTTATTTATTTATTTTTTTCTACTTATTTTGTATTATTGAGAAAGTGTCACTATGTATCTGTGGCTGGCCTAGACCTTGCTATGTAGACGAGGCTAGCATCAACTCACAAAACCCGGCCTGCCTCTGCCTCCCGAGCGCTGAGGTTAAAGGTGTATCCAGTGCTCCCAGATATGAGGCTTTAAAAGAGCATTGTAACATTCCCAGAGTGCTCTGCCTGCTGCCACACCTTCCCTGCTGTGATGGTGGCGGACTCATCCTTCTGGAACCAGCAGCACCAATAAAGGGTTCCTTTTGTAAGATGCCTTGGTTTTATCACAGCAACAGAAAAGTGACTGGGGCAGGATTTCACTCTCTAGTCCAGGCTGTCCTCAAACGCCCTGTGTATGCCAAGCGTAACACCATTGTCTTCCTTAGGATTTCTGTGCCTAGGACATGTTCACCGCACCCACGTCATTCCTACTTTTGACCGATTGATTTTGTTGATGAAAATGGGAACTAGCCTGGGAGCTAGCACACCTGAGGAGGACAATGGGAACTAGCCTGGGAGCTAGCACACCTGAGGAGGACAATGGGAACTAGCCTGGGAGCTAGCACACCTGAGGAGGACAAACTGCTAGGAAAGCATTAACAACAGGATTTCAGATTCTAGTGCAGAACCATAGTAACTGACACAGTTAGACACAGCACAGGCATCGTCATGTGATTCAAAGGAGCAGCATGGAGTGACCAGTGAATGCACACAGCGTAGCCTCCTGTTTAAAATGTTCAGTTACTTCATTTCTCTCTCTCTCTCTCTCTCTCTCTCTCTCTCTCTCTCTCTCTCTCTCTCTCTCTCTCTCTCTCTCTCTCTGTGTGTGTGTGTGTGTGTCTGTGTGTGTGTGCGCGCACATGCGCGCGCTTATAGTCTGAGCACATGGCTGCTCTGAATTGGGGCACAGCTTTCTCTGGTTGTGGCCTCTCACACACACACGTCTTAAGTTAAAAAGCTAATCATTTGAAAGACACAACAGTTAAACAAATCAGGTTAGTTTCAACATTTTTATCAGAGTGTTCTGTAGGTGCCCATGGTGTCACTTGGGCTGAGTAAGCAGAGCAGAGGCTTCTGTTCTCACATCAGCTTAGAGATGTCCGAGAGGGAGCACATTGGCAGTGGTTACCTTTGAGCCCATGCCATCTCAGGAGAAACTGGACTTTTTTGGTCATCAGAACTATATTTTACACATAATTATTAAACTCTTGAAAGTGTCATAAAGCTTTATAATTATATAAACCATATAGATTGAAGTTATAATCAAGGAGATAAAAACATGTACACAAGCCGGAGACTGGAATGACAGCTCACTGGTAATGTGCCTGTCCTGTTAGTATGTGGGAGTTTGATGCCTGGTACCCTTATAAAGATGACAGCAGGGGTGGGGTACCCTTGTGATCACAACACTCAGGGCTCACTGATCACCAGTCTAGACTAACTGCTGAGCTCCAGGTCACTGGGAAACCCCGTTTCAATAGGAGGTAGACAGTATTCTTGGGGATGATTATCAGAGGCTGTGCCCTGGTCGTCATACATGTATATTCCCTCGCCTCCACTCACCCCAGCCCTCAAACACACACTAAAAAGAGAAATGGGAACCGGGATTAAGGGAGAGAATTCATGTAACAGATTTCCTTCTGTCACTGGCTGTAGTGTGAGCACAGTGTGAGCTGATGGGTAAATAGCACCGGGTCTATAGGGGCTCAGATACAGCCAGTTACAATCACACCAGCGCCTGCAACCGAGGTGCCAGATACTGTGACTGCAGAATGCAGTCTAAGGCCACACACTGGCACTTTGGGCTCTTCCTCTTTTAGCCACGTTCGGCCTGTCGTCATGCAGAGTGGGGCAGGGTGGAGCAGGAGTCCTTCACAACAGTTGATGGCACAGGTGGGCGACAGGTGGGGCAGCCCTCCGATGTGTCTTAGTACATTCACAGGGTTGCTATAGACACAGAGAAGACCCGGACACAGCTTTAACTGTAGCTCGCAATGCTTCTTCCAAACCCAGAGATGCTGAAGGTCAAGGTTCAAGAAACCAGCTTCCTCCCGGGTGGCTACACTTGCTAACTGTGCTACTAATGATTTTTCATTTGTCAAAAGCTGACTCGAGGGATAGCCTATGGTTATAAAAGTATAACTAGGGGCTGGAGAGATGGCTCAGTGGTTAAGAGCATTGCCTGCTCTTCCAAAGGTCCTGAGTTCAATTCCTAGCAACTACGTGATGGCTCACAACCATCTGTAATGAGGTCTGGTGCCCTCTTCTGGACTACAGGCATACACGCAGACAGAATATTGTATACATAATAAAGTAAATAAATATTTTTTTTAAAAAGTATAACTAAATTGTGCTGCAGCCAGCACAGCCTGGATAGTCAAGACTGGCAGGGGGTGCCAGGATTAAGACACGGAGGCTTCTTTTCAGGTGGAAGAACAGCAATCTTTATTTTGCTCAGCAACCTTTTATACCTCTACTCCTTCTGTGGAGACCCACCTGCCAGAAAGAACACAGACATCCTTGTCAATTACAAACCACAAGGAAGTTCCGCTGTCAGTCAGGGGGAGTGAGGGCAGCTGGATCACAGCAAATTGTAAAGAGAGTTATTTCCTGTAATCAAAGACTCTGCTCTGATAGAGTGCATATGGCTCCCCATAATGTGTGAGAGACAGGTGACTCGGGAAGCTGCAAGAAACTGGCAGAACTCGACAGACGACATGCCAGTGACCAGAATCTTGTGGTCAGAATATTTAAAAATCTAGCTAAGTCACTGACTAAACAAAGGTAAGGCAATGACCCTGATTAATCAATCCTCACCTACCCAGTCAGTGGGTCAGTTGGTAGAGGGCTTGCCTAGCGTCCCCCAGGCCCTGCGTTCCACCTCCAGCAACACATCAAACAGCTGTGGTGGAGCATGCCTTTTATTACAGCACTTTGAAGGTAGCGGGGAGGACCAGCGGTTCAAAGTCATCTTGGTCTACAAAGCAAGTTCAAGGCTAGCCTCTTCTATGTAAGTCCCTATCACAAAAAGAACAGGTCATTTTAGAAAGTTTTAAGTAATACAACAATTCCAGCGGTAACCACCTTGGATCCAAATGGCACCTTTGAGAGACACATTGGTAGGTAACATCTTTGACCTGCCTATGAATCCAGAGGTATGACTTCTTGAGGCAGAACTATGACATACCAAGCCCTTGGTAACCCGCCTAGATACGTGCGAGGATAAAATGTCCCTCTGAGTAAGTTATGTCTCCTGGAAGTTCATTTGTGGCTTTCAGCGTAACTTCCTGGGTTCTTTCCAGCCTGCTGTAGTCCATTTTCTGTTCATTCATGCAACTAGGCCCTTCATAGGAAGGGTTGCGTTAATTTTCAAGGTATAATTCACATTCCGTGTCGACATCTAAGCTTCTAGATGTAAATCTGTAAGAATACGAAGCATATCTCAGAGTTATTCTTGGTATAATAGAAATTCCATACTAATGTCAATTATTGGTGGCCTGAGAAGTTGAATAATCTTGAAGTACACTGGCTTTTAACTCTTGAAACGCCACCGAACTACCTTGGTGCCTAAAGAAAACAACTTAAAGATATATTGCTTCAAATAACATCCTGAGATTATTTTTGTGTGGTAGACTCGGACTGTTTCTACGGAAACGGGTTTTCTCTATTTCGTTCTGCTGCTGCCATCTAGAGGACAAGTGAAGACCAGCAGGCAGTGACATCACGCCCGCCCCCGCCTCCTCCCCCAGCAGCGGGTCCGGTGAGTTAGTGCCGCCTAGAGTCTCTCCCGCTGTCTTTCTCTTCCATTTTCCCCCGTTTATCTCCTAGGTTTTTTGGGTAGAAGATGGATTGAGCCAGTTCAACTGAGCACACGTGGGTGCAGAGTGAGCCTGGTGCCTCCCAGTCTCTACCGCACCTGTGGCTCCCCCATCTCACGCGTGTGAAACACGAAAAGAAGTAATTGGTGAACTTGCTGAAGGAGTCTTAGTGCCCATCAGAGCGCTAGTGGAGGCTAGGAGGTGCTGGCTCCTCTAAGAGGGCTTAATACTTTCTCTTAATGGATTCCGTTGTAGGACTGGATTGGTTACCGTAGGAGCACAAAGTGATCTTGGTAACTCCTCCAGTCTCTCTGCAATACTTGCGTGCTTCTGTTTCTCTTTTCTCATTTAGCTGAACCACCAGGGATTCTCGCAGCGCGGATGACTGTGATATCCGCTTGGACTTTTTCCTGTCTCTTAATTTCTGAGTCAAAAGAAACTTCTCTTCTGCATAAAGTGTACCGCCGCAGACATTTTGTTATAGAAACAGAAAGTGAGCCTGCGGGCTTCCATCGCATCTGCTTTTAGGTCTAGATTGGATTACCGGTGGCAATAAAATCATACATATTTGAAGCTACCTCTCAGTGGCGCCATGTTTTGTGTCGCCTTTAACTCCACCAGGGATGGCGCCAAGGAGCCTTAAAGTCACTACACAAGAAGCTCCTCCCCAGGGACACCCAGGGCCTCTGGAACTGCTCACCCTAACAGAACATCCGTCCCATTTTGCAGAGATTTTCTGCCGGCCTCTCCAAGCTATCAGCGTTCATCATGTGCAGTGCTAATTCTCGTAGCCCTTACACTGAATAGACATCCCATGAGCTGTAAAGATTAGATGAAAAATATTGTATTTAAAAAACGTGCACGAGTCTCCTGTTTTCGGAGTAGTTGAATGTGGAATGTTACTGTAGTAGCATAATTGCAGGTCAGGAGGCCTCTGACAGGTGTGTGGTTACCACTGGAGCCTCTGATCGGTCATTAGCTTCCTTACACCACCCCGTCATTAGATGGTGTGTTTGGACAAATTGGAACACGTTTCTTAAGTGCAGACAGGCCACAGGCACTGAAACAGTAATACCTGTCTCCCCAGCATGGGGTAGGCGAGCAGACAGCTGGCTAGAGGATGGCCACGCCCATTGCGAGCCCAGCAAACAGTAGGATGAGAGTTCAGTCCACCAAGGCAGGTGTGGGGGTGAGCCCCAGCCTTGGGACTTTGGTGGCTGAGGCTGGAGAACTGAATTTCAAGCCAGTGTGAAACCTAATCTCAAATAACTAAAGTCAAACAAAAAACGCCCAAACAAAGAAATTAAAGACAAAACAAAACGGGAGGGAGGCCTTGGGGTGTAACTTAGTAGCTGAGCAGTAGTTTAGCATATGTGAGGTCTGAGTTTGATCCCTGGCACTGTCCCCTTCCCCCTCAAAACAAAAGGCATCCTGGGTAGTTCTTACTAATAAATTCCAGTGTCCGATGAGGTGTTAGTGAACGGTCTGTAAAGCAAACAGAACACAGATAAAGTTCATGTAGCCAGAATTTGTTCTCTTTCCCCTACTTTGAAGATAGGTGGATTTCAGACTCACTGTGTTGTCGAGGCTGGATTTGAACTCTTGATTCTCTTGTGCTGGGTATGTGTACCACCACACCTGGCCAGAGCTTACTACTAACAAGAAACCCCACTCTAGTGGCAGTGCACCCAAGTGTTGTAATTGGGCTATACCGTGACGTTAGAAAATGTCCAGTTGTTATCAATTCAATTATAGCCAAATCAGACATTAAGCAGTCTCCTCCAAGGGGCTGCTGACATTGCCCGTTTAAGTGGATGACTGTTGCAGCCTGCCTGCCTGCCTGCCTTACTTCCATCTATCCTTCCTTTGTTCTCCCTTCCTCCCTCCCTCCCTCCCTCCCTCCCTCCCTCCCTCCCTCCCTCCCTCCCTCCCTCCCTCCCTCCTCTCTTCCTCTCTCTAAGCTGTGAGAGTGATATAATCCATCATCTGCCCACAAGCCTGGCTGTTGGTATCCCGTCACGAACCTTACTTAGCACACCTACTTCCTTGAGCTTGTACGACATCTGAGTGGTAGGATCTGAAACTGAGGCTTTGGAGATGGCGCAGTGGGTGAGGCGCTCCAGCCCCGGAACCTATGTGAAGACAGAGCTGCTGGCACACACTTGTGATCCCAGCACCCAGGAAAGAGGCAGGAGGAGTTCGAGGGCCAGGCAGCCTCGCCTACTTGGCCGTTCTCAGGTTAGGGAGAGAGAAGGAAAGGTGTCCTCTCGCCTCCCCGTGCCTGTGTGCACAGGGACACCCAGATGAACCCGCACACACAAAGACACGATAGAAACCCATCATCGACTTCTGACATATTAGTTATTATATTTTTATTATTTAGTTAACATGTTTATGTTTTGTCTCCTCTATGAGAAGATGTAAACATCCACAGGGCATGGTCCTCTCTACCCGACTTGGGAAAGTCTGTGATGGTGTCGTCTATGCCGGCTGTGGCACCCAGTGAATTGTGTTAGGTGATGAATCACTTCCCCGAGATCCCCTGGATTCCATCGTTTTGTGTGTATGTCTACGTCTGTGTTATAACTGTCATGAAATGGAAATTGTTTCCTAAAATGAAACTTCTTTATTGTGTAACCTTAAGCAAAACCGCACAGCATTAAAAATGTAAAAATGGGCCAGTAATTGAGACCATGGTCTGCTCTTGCAGAGGACCACACTTTGGTTCCCAGGATCCCCTTCAGGCAGCTCACAACCACCTGTAGATCCAGCCCCAGAGGTCCCAGGTCCTCTCCTGGTCGTCATGTCATGCACATAAACTCATGTAGGCACACACACATGCAAATAAAAATAATTTCAAAATATTTAAAAAATTTTTTAAAAAGAAAGTACAATACTCAAAACCACATACAGAGCTACAGACATAATTTAGTACAATTAATCCAGCAATTAGAAGCCTCAGATACACTGCTTTGTGTGATTTTCAAATTATGTCCTTGATTCAGGATAAATTCTTGGGCATAGGATTGCTGAATCAGGATTCCATTCATTAGAAATGAATCGGGGGTCTGGATAGACTTCTCAGTGGTCAAGGGCTCTTGTCTATTTCCAGAGGGCCAGGTTCAGTTCCCAACACTCATAGCCACCTGTAACCCCAATTCCAGGACGTTCTCTGACCTTCAAGTGCACAAGTGACCTTCAGTTATGCACATAATGTCCCAACATCTGCGCAGACAAAACACCCATACACATAAAGGCAAAACAAAATGCCATTTAAAATGTTGCTGGATATTTCTAAATTGTCCTGATTACTTCAACTCTCAAGTTTGTAGATGCTTCCAAGCAATGAAAAATATTCCCAGAAGTAAACAAATATGTTTATTTTCCTAGCAAATGACAAATCTGTGACGATAGAGGTGAGTAGAAGGTGCTCCTTTGTTCGTTTGGCTCCATCACCTGATGCTAGTGAGGTGACACTGTTTGGGATTCCGTCTTGTGCTGGTGTTTTGTCCTCCACTGCAACAGAAGAATGGACCACAGTTTGGTTTATATGGTCTGTATGTGTGATGGAAATCATCTTTTTCTTATATTGACTTAATCAGAATTCTTTATGCATTCAGACATTATAGTTCTCTATAATGTGCCTCATATACTTTCTACTTGTTATTTTTCTTTTTCCTACAATCTTATGATACATTTAATCTGAATATAAAATATCCTAAAGTTAAATTAATTATATTTTAATAATATTCCATGGTGTGCTATTAGACATCGTCCTTTTGTCTTATTTTCTGGGCAGAACACGACACTTTGGAGAACCAGCTAGGGATGCGTGTTGCTTTTCCTCATCTGTATGTTCAGTGGCCGTCAATGCGTATACACTTTTACACTGTAATTTATTTTCCTACTCCCTTCTGGGCACGCGTGGTTCATTTCCAATAGTCTGCTATTAGAAAAAAGGTGTAACTAATGATCTTTCACAACTCAGCACATTCATGGCTGTGCTTCTAGGGCATTCTCATGAGATAAGGATGTGGACAAGAACACCAGCTTGCTCCTGTGTGACTGTCAGGCTTGCCAGACTGTCCTCGTAGCTTCTCGTCAACACCAGGCAAATGTGTTCCCCTTTCCCCTGAAACAGAAAGTAAGCATCCTCCTTACAGCAACAAAAGACTTGCTGTTCAAGCCTGAGGACCTGGGTTCTTAGCCCACATGCTAAGAAAACAAGACAGGCGAATAGTCCAGAAGCCTCTGGTCCAGCCATTGTGGAAAGCAATACAGCAACAGAAATAATACCCTTCCTTTGAAGGTGGAAAGAGAGGGCCAAGTCTGCAGTTTGTTCTGGGAGCCCCACAAGTGCATCCTTTGATCACACATGCATGTGCACGCACACACCTATGCACACGCAAATATTGAAAGCCTGTTGATGTTCTTACATATTTTCCTGAGTGTTTTTACTTTTTTTTCTTACTGAGATATGGATCCTTAATACATTTATTTTTTTGGTTTTTCGAGACAGGGTTTCCCTGTAGTTTCTAGAGCCTGTCCTGGAACTAGCTCTTGTATACCAGGCTGGCCTCGAACTCAGAGATCCGCCTGCCTCTGCCTCCTGAGTGCTGGGATTAAAGGTGTGCACCACCACTGCCCGGCCTTAATACATGTTTTGAAATGTAACCTTTTCCTTGACATGAGTGATTTTCCCCCCATTTGTTCTCGATGACTCATTTACTTTACCTGTGTTTCTTTCTCCGTGAATAATTTTTAAAAGCTGACATTGCACAACTCTTTAGTTTTTCTTCAGCTGATGTGGGATTCCCCTTTGTATGCTGTGAATATGTTTTATTACTACTGGTTAATAAAGAAGCTGCTTTGGTCTGTGGCAGGGCAGAATAAAGCCAGGTGGGAAATCCCAACAGAGAGATATATAGAGAGAATAGTTCGAGTCAGGGAGGTGCCGAAGTAGTTGCCAAAGGAAAAAGATGCTGCTGGAAACTTTCTGGTAATCCACAGCCTTGTGATGATACACAGATTAATAGAACTAGGTTAATTTAAGATGTAAGAGTTAGTTAATAAGAATTCTGAGCCAACAGGCCAGCAGTATTATAATTAATATAGTTTCTGTGTGGTTATTGGGGTCTGGGAAACCAGGAAACCAACATGCAATCTCAGTTTACATTCAGTGATTTCGAGTTTTGTAGATATGAAGGCCACCCTAATTCTGTAGTTATGGGAAAAACGGCGGCGAGATCTTCCTTATTTCTGTACTCATGTCGTACATTTAAGCCTCTGACCCTTGGGATTTCTTTCCACCTGAGAAGCAATGGCTGAACTGATTTATTCCCCACCTGTGTGTGCACTCAGCGAGCTTGCTGATCCAGCTTTAAGCTGCTTCCTAATGTCTCTGCTCTCAAACTATACATGTGTTGATGTTTTTGCTTGTGTTTCTGGGGAGGGCTCCTCTGTCTAGTCATTCACAGCTCAGCATTAACTCTGCCATATAAAATACCAAGGTAGGGGCAGTCTTTCCCCACATCTGTCTGTCTGTCTGTCTGTCTGTCTGTCTATCTCTACACAATTTACAGCAAGGGTTAGGACAGTGGTTAAGAAATTTTGCTGCTCACGTAGAGAGCCTCAGAGGTTTGTTCCCAGCACCCATGTGGCCGCTCACTCCATTCTGTGATGGGGAACTGGTGCCTCCTCCTGGCTGCCAAGGGCACAGGCATGCGGTGCACATAAGTACATCTGAAAAAAACACTCACATCATAATAACTTTTAAAAGAAGTGATTCTAAAATACTAAATTTTATAATAAAATATAAAGTAAAAAGTTCAAGGTAAAATAAATTTTCTGTCTATTCCTAAGTCTGTGTTTTCTCTAACCGAGTTTAGCTTAATCAGTTAACAAAAGGCTGCGGATCCATTTTAGGGTGTTACAGTGCATTAAAGGACTCATCTTCGGAAATGAACATTTTTTTTTTTGCTCAGTGTTGACAAGAACTGGGTGTGTGAACAGTTTTGTTCATTCTGCCATCCCACCAAGATATTGTCAAGATTTCCTCAGCTCCGTTTCTTTGCTACGCTCTTCGGCTCACCATTTACAGTTTATCCTGTAGCTTTCTCAGTCGGCCTTGCCGCCTGCAGATGGCCATAGCCATGTAACGATGCTTATCGGTCTTTACCATTGTTTTTCTTTATGGTTTCATAGTTCGTGTCCTCTTTCTTAAAACTTCCCTATATATGTTACCAATGTGTTCCTTAAAGTTTGGAGAAAGATGCGTTTGAGCCTAAACGTCAGTGACTCCACCATGTACCTACACGGTCATATAACTGATTTAAATTATACCTATCAAGAAAGCAGAGTATGGGTGTGCAGTTTAATTCTATTAGCAATTAAATAAATGCCTTCATAACTACGACTGTGCTGTAGACGCAGAAGCTTGCCAGCATGTATGAAATCCCGTGTCCCACACCTAATCCTCTCATCTTCCTTAGAGATTCACTTACTTTGGGTTTTGTCTTTAGCATTTCTTCCCGGTATATTGTACACTTCTCTACAATAAAGATGTTCTTTCTGAACTCTCATACCCAGCACAGCACTTTTTGCACTCTTCTGCCTCACCTTCTTCTCAGACACACCAAGGATCGGCAACCCCCATGCAGAAGTGTAATGAATTCAGTGTCATTGCTGACCAATATTGCAGATATTCATTTCCTTTGATGTATGTCCAGCTTAGCTGCTGTCAAGCACTTGGATTCTTGTTGGTGTGTGTAATGAGTGAGTTGTCAGCGTGCTTCTGGAACCCTTGGCCGGCTTGAGCCTGCACTCTGGTGCACACAGATACCCATTTTTTCATAGCTTCAGCAATACAGCATTGTGCAATTTTCTTTTCTTTTCTTGTGAAATTTTAAGACAGGGTCTCTTTATAGAGTCCTGGCAGTCCTGGAACTTCACTGTGTAGACCAGGCTGGCCTTGAACTCATAGAGATCTGCCTGCCTCTGCTTCCCGAGTTCTGCCATCACTGCACGGTTTGTCTGATTTTCAGTATTTGTTGTTATTATGGGTATAACATCATTTTATTTTGTGTTTCCAAGAGAAATGGCAGGGGGAGGTGAACACTATTGTTGTGTCTACCTTGAAAAATGTAGTTGAGGGCTGTAGGGATGGCTCAGCCGTTAAGGTGCAGTATGTTTTCACAGAGGACCCAAATTTCATCCATGCTGTATTCATGATGGGAAACTCACAGCTGCCTTTAACGCCAGCTCCAGGAAATCTGATGGCCTATTCTGACCTTTTCACTCACCTGCCCTTATGCACACGTACCTGCCCTTATGCACAAGTACCTGCACTTATGCACACGTACCTGCACTTATGCACACATACCTGCACTTATGCACACGTACCTGCACTTATGCACACATACCTGCACTTATGCACACGTACCTGCACTTATGCACATGTACCTGCACTTATGCACACATACCTGCACTTATGCACACGTACCTGCACTTATGCACATGTACCTGCACTTAAAAACACATACCTGCACTTATGCACACGTACCTGCACTTATGCACACATACCTGCACTTATGCACACGTACCTGCACTTATGCACACATACCTGCACTTATGCACACGTACCTGCACTTATGCACATGTACCTGCACTTATGCACACATACCTGCACTTATGCACACGTACCTGCACTTATGCACATGTACCTGCACTTAAAAACACATACCTGCACTTATGCACACGTACCTGCACTTATGCACACATACCTACACTTATGCACACGTGCCTGCACTTATGCACATGTACCTGCACTTATGCACACGTACCAGCACTTAAAAACACATACCTGCACTTATGCACACGTACCTGCACTTATGCACATGTACCTACACTTATGCACACGTGCCTGCACTTATGCACACGTACCTGCACTTATGCACACGTACCAGCACTTAAAAACACATACCTGCACTTATGCACACGTACCTGCACTTATGCACATGTACCTACACTTATGCACACGTGCCTGCACTTATGCACACGTACCTGCACTTATGCACACGTACCAGCACTTAAAAACACATACCTGCACTTATGCACACGTACCTGCACTTATGCACACATACCTACACTTATGCACACGTGCCTGCACTTATGCACACGTACCTGCACTTATGCACATGTACCAGCACTTAAAAACACATACCTGCACTTATGCACACGTACCTGCACTTATGCACATGTACCTACACTTACGCACATATACCTGCACTATGCACACATACCTGCACTTATGCACATGTACCTACATTTATGCACACGTGCCTGCACTTATGCACACGTACCTGCACTTATGCACACGTACCAGCACTTAAAAACACATACCTGCACTTATGCACACGTACCTGCACTTATGCACACATACCTACACTTATGCACACGTGCCTGCACTTATGCACACGTACCAGCACTTAAAAACACATACCTGCACTTATGCACACGTACCTGCACTTATGCACATGTACCTACACTTACGCACATATACCTGCACTATGCACACATACCTGCACTTATGCACATGTACCTACATTTATGCACACGTACCTACACTTATGCACATGTACCCCCAAAGTTAGAGAAGTAAAACTAGAAAAAATTTGGAAGGAAAAAGCAGGAAGACCCTCTGCAAGTAACAGAGGCTCAACCACCAAGCTGGAATTCAACACAGCTGTGTGCTGTGACCCACAGGCTGTGCTCTGTAACACAGGTGTGTGCTGTGACCCACGGTCTGTGCTCTGTAACACAGGTGTGTGCTGTGACCCATGGTCTGTGCTCTGTAACACAGGTGTGTGCTGTGACCCATAGGCTGTGCTCTGTAACACAGGTATGTACTGTGACCCACGGTCTGTGCTCTGTAACACAGGTGTGTGCTGTGACCCACGGTCTGTGCTCTGTAACACAGGTGTGTGCTGTGACCCACGGTCTGCGCTCTGATGCTCTGACGTATCTTCATATTATCATTTTCATATCTTTTCTTCAGGATGAAAATCTAGCCCAGGACCATATTCCTTTTTTTGTCTCACTTTTTAATTTAAAGTGGCTTCTTGATCCCCCTTTTGTTACTGGACTGCCCGCCCCTCACCTGTTCCCGCTGTCTTTATTCACACTAACATATTTTAAGACTATGCACCCTTTAACAAATTTTTGTTTAATTAAAATAGATTCTTTTTTCATACAATATATCTTAATTACAATTTTCCCTCCTTTCACACCTCCTCTTCCCCTCCAGATCCACTTTCTGTCTCTCATTAGAAAGGAACCAGCTTCTAAGAGGTGACAACCATACATGACACAGTAACATATAGGATATGGCAAAAAAAAAAACCTATCACCCTACGGCTGGACAGGCAACGTGACAGAAGGAAGAGCTCCAAGAGCAGGCACAAGAACCCGAGACCCATTCATTCACACACTCAAGAGTCACAAAAGTACACAGCTAAAAGCTACAATATACACAGAGAGGACTTGATGGAGACCCACACAGGCCCTGTGCTTGCTGCTTCCGTCTCTGCGAGTTCACATGAGCTTTTCTCAGTTGATTCTGTGGGTCTCCTGGTGTCCTCCGTCGCCTCTGGCTCTTACATTCTTTCTGCCTCCTCTTCCTTGGGGTTCCCTGAGCTCTGAGGGGAGGGATTTGGTGGAGACATCCCATTTAAGGTTGTGTGTCCCGGGTTCTCTGTCTCTGTTTAATGTCTGGCGTGAGTCTCTGCCTCTGTTCCCATCTGCTGCAGGAGGAAGCGTCTCTGATGGTGACTGGATAGAGCACGTTTTTAATGAGTATAGAAGAATACTGTTAGGAATTGTGTGTGTGTGTGTGTGTGTGTGTGTGCGTGTGTGTGTGTGTGACACATACGAGACCAATGGTATTTAGTTTTACCCTAGGTCTCTGAGCTGTCTACTCTCTAGTTCTTGGTCACCCAAGCAGATATGGGTTCCACCCTGTGAAATGGGCCTTCAGTCAAATCAGACTTTGGTTGCCTATTGCCACAAGTTCTGTGCTGCTATTGCCCTAGCATATCTTGCAAGCAAGACAGATTGCAGGCTAAAGGTTTGTTGCTGGGTGAGTGTTTACATTTCTTTTGGTAGCCCACAGAGTACCTTCCCACATCACAGACACTAGACATTATTCTAGGCACTGGGGCCTGGCAGTCAGTTTGTGGGGAGCAACTCATTATCCTAGTAACAAACTGGGCTGTTTGGTCAACAACTCAATTGAATTCAACCCAGACTCAGTCCTGGGAGACTTGTTACGTGACAAGAGATGGCCAGTTAGGACTCCGTTATACACACTGTTAGGAGACCTCATTTGGATCATCTTTGTATATTTTAGGGAGGTTCCACTGTGCTAGGTTTTCCCCAAATGTCGCTCAGTTCTACGTGTCTTTCCCGCAACCCTATCTCCCCTCCCTCTCCTCACCTGATCCTCCCATTTGCGTTCCATTATGTCTCCAGTCCACCCGTAAAATCTATTCTATCCCCCTCCCTGGGAGATCCATGTATCCCTCCCTAGTTCTTTCCTCTACACCCGACCTTCCTATGTCAATGGATTGTAGATTGGTTATTATTTACTTAGTGGCTGAAATCCACATAAAAGTGAATAATACCATATTTATCTTTATGGGTCTGGGTTACCTCACTCAGGATGGTGTTTTTCTAGTTGTTTCCATTTACCTGCCAATTTCATATTATCATTTTAAAACATCTGAGTAATAGTCCATTGTGTAAATGGATATTTTAAAAATCCACTCTTCGTTGAGGGACATATAGGGTGTTTCCAATTTCTGACTATTATGAATAGAGCAGCAATAAACATATCTGAGCCAGTGTCCTTGTGGTAGGATGAAGTGTCCTTTGGGTATGTGCCCAATAGTGATATAGCTGTGTTTTGGGGTAGATTGATTCTCAACTTTTTGAGGAACTGCTGTATTAATTTCCATACTGGCTGTGCAAGTTTGTACTCCCACCTGCAACAGATGAGTGTTCTCCTTATTCCACATCCTCGCCAGCATGAGCTGTCATTTGCGTTATTGATCTTATCCATTCGGACAGGTATAAGACAGCCTCCCAAAGAAGTTTTGATTTGCATTTTCCTGGTGGCTGAGGAGGCTGAACATTTCTTACTGTTTTCAGACATTTGAGTTTCCTCTGTAGAGAATTCTCTGTTTAGATCTGCATCCCATTTTTAGTTGGATTGTTTAGGGTTTTTTGATATCTAGTTTCTTGAATTCTTTATTTATTTTCGATATTAGTCCTTGATCAGATACGGAGTTGGTGAAAATCTTTTCCCATTTTGTAGGCTGCCTCTTTGACTGAATGATGGTGTCCTTTGCCTTACAGAAGCTTTTCTGTTTCATGAGGTCCCTTTTTATCAATTATTGACCCTAGTGCCTGCATTATGGATATTCTGCTCAGGAAGACTTTTCCTATGCCAATGTGTTCTACTATTCTCCACTTTCTCTTCTATCAGGTTCAGTGTATCTGGTTTATGTTGAGGTTTTTGATCCATTTAGAGTTTTTTTTTTTTTTGTGTGTGTGTGTAGGGTGATAGATATGGATCTATTTGCCTTCTTTTACATGACATCCAGTTTGACCAGCAACATTTGTTGAATATGCTGTTCTTTTCCAGTGTATACTTCTGGCTTCTTAATCAAAATCATGTGTCCATTGGTGTGTGGATTTTTGTCTGGGTCTTCAATTCGATGCCATTGACCACGGTGTCTGTTTTTATACCAGTACCACCCCCCTTTTTTATATTACTATAGCTCTGCAGTACAACTTGAAATAGGAAATGGTGATACTTCCCAGCACAGGATTGTTTTAGCTCTTCCGGGTTCTTTTGGTTTTCCATATTAATTTGATAATTGTCCTTTTAAGGTCTGTGAAAATTGTGTTGGAATTTTGATGGGTATTTCATTGACTCTGAAGATTGCTTTTGGTAGGACGGCCATTTTTACTATGTTAATGCTACTTATCCTTGAGCATGGGAGATGTTTCTATCTTTTGATATCTTTCTTCTTCAATTTCTTTCTCCAAAGATTTGAAGTTTTTTTTTTTAATCATACAAATCTTTGCAGGGTTACAGTTATCCCAAGATATTTTGTATTATTTGAGGCTACTGGGAAAGGTATTGTTTCCCTGATTTCTTTCTCAGTCCATTTGTAAATTATATGTAGAAAGGCTAATGATTTTGTGAGCTAATCTTGTATTCAGCTACTTTGCTGAAGGTGTATATCAAACTGTAGGAGTTCTCTGCTAGAATTTTAGGGTCACTTATGTGCATTATCATATCATCTGCAAATAAAGATACTTTGGCTTCTTTCTTTCTAATTTGCATTCCTTTGATCTCCTTCAGTTGTCTTATTGTTTTAGCTAAGACTTCAAGTACTATATTGAATATGTATATGGAGACTGGAAACCTTGTCTTGTTCCTGATTTTAGTGTAATTGCTTTGAGTTTCTTTCTGTTTAAGTTGGTGTTAGCTCTAGGCTTGCTGGAAACTGCCTTTATTATGTTGAGATATGTCCCTGGTATCCCTAATTTCTCCAGGACTTTTATCATGAAGGGGTGTTGGATTTTTGTCAAAGGCCTTTTCTACCTCTAATGAGATGATTGTGTTTTTTTTTAGTTTGTTTGGATTACATTTTATTTATTTATTTATTTATTTATTTATTTATTTATTTATTTTTGGTTTTTCGAGACAGGGTTTCTCTGAAGCTTTTTTAGAGCCTGTCCTGGAACTAGCTCTTGTAGACCAGGCTGGCCTCGAACTCACAGAGATCTGCCTGCCTCTGCCTCCCGAGTGCTGGGATTAAAGGCGTGCGCCACCACCGCCCGGCTTGGATTACATTTTATTGATTGTCTTATATTGAACCATATGTGCATCTCCGGGATGAAGCCTGCTTGACCATGGTGGATGATCTTTTTGATGTGTTCTTGGATTTGGTTTGCAAATATATTGTTAAGTATTTTTTGCATCTATATTCATAAGGGAAATTGATCTATAATTCTCTTTCTTTGTTTGGTCTTTAGGTGGTTTGGGTATCAGGATAACTGTGGTCTGACAGAATGAATTTGGGAAAGATCCTTCTGTTTCTATTTTGTGGAACAATTTGAGGAGTTTTGGTTTTAACTGTTCTTTGAAATTCTGGTAGAATTCTGTGCTAAACTATCTGACTCTGAGCTTCTTTTGGTTGAGGAACTTTCAATGACTGCTTCTGTAGGGGTTATGGGTCTATTCAAATTGCTTATCTGATCCTGATTTAACTTTGGTAAGTGGTGCCTATTGAGAAAATTATCTGTTTCTTTTAGATTTTCCAATTTTGTGTAGTACAGGTTTTGAAAAATGTCCTTTTATTCTGGATTTTCTGAGTGTCTGTTTTTATGTCCCCCCTTTCATTCTGATTTTGTTAATTTAGGTATTCTCTCTCTGTGTCTTTTAATTAGTTTTTGATAAGGGTTTGTCTATCTTGATTTTCTTAAAGAACCAACTCTTAAATTTCATTACTGAGTTTGATCATTTTTTGTTATCTACTCCTCTAGGGTGTAATAACTTCTTTTTGTTCTAGAGCTTTCAGGTGTGCTGTTAAGCAACTAGTATGAGATCTCTCCAGGGAATTTTTTTTTTATGTAGGTACTTAGTGCTATGAACTTGCCTCTTAGAACTTCTTTCATTGTGTCCCACAATTTTGGGTGTACCTGGAGTCCTCTTGTCCTGTCCAGTCCTACAGCTGCTTTTGAAATAACCACTCAGAAGCTTAGTATTATTTATAATCTGTTTGGCCCATTAGCTTAGGCTTATTATTAACTAGCTCTTATAATTTAAATTAGCCCATTTCTCTTATCCTATATTTTACCAGGCGGTAACATTGTAAAATTACATATAACAAAACAGTTATCAAGCAAGAATTACATTTACAATATTTAGTCCATTTGTATTTGACAAAATTAAAGAAAATACTCATCACTTATTTTATCTTTGTGAGTCTAAAGTTTCATATCTAATATATCTTTTACCATAACTAAGAAAAACTATATCTAGTCTTCAATTCCATCAAATACCCCAGAAGGATATATTACCTGAGGAAACAGGAATTGCACTGCAAGCAACTTACAAAACTCTAGAAATGACAAAGACATTTGGCTACATGGATAATCACCCAGAGTTCTTCTGTAACATTGGGGCATCCATTTTTAGCCTACAGGCCCATAGTATCTGGCAGACTTTTTAATGTTATAGGAAAGTTGAAAGACTGTCCTGCCTATATTGACAGTTTGTCAGTCACTTTTATCTGTGTCCTGCAGAATGTCTGGTAGTTTCTTCTGTGAAGCAGGAACCTGAAGGACCATCCCACCTTAGCTTGGGAAAGTTTAATGATCATTTTCTTTCAAATCTTGTGGGTCCAGTTTATACAACATACAGTCAAGTAGCTCAGGCAAGAGCAGTTTCTTGCCCAAATGGCTAGCCTTGTCCCCATTAAAAGCAAACTCCATAAGGAGCAGCTTCGATGCCCATCATCCTCTTGATGTAATTGGTGCTACCAGGAGCAGACATGTCTCACTGTCAAATAAAACCTAAGTTCTTAACACATTTTAAATGCCATTTATTAAGTTTTTTGAAGTGTTTGAGGATTATCTACCCATTTGAAATATATCTCTGTGTATCTAGAAAACTTAACTAACATGTCTATGTTTGATTATTATAGGTGACTATTAGTTTGTATTTCTTATAAATATTGCATTTATAAATGAGTTGTATAAACAATACCTCAAACAAGAGTAGAAGTATACATATAAAAAATTGGCCCTACATTTGTATCAATAATACAAAAATCCTTTAAACAAGGATAGAAGCATATATACAGTATAACAAAATTAACTTTAAATTTGTATCTCTATACCAAAAATCCATGTCAATGCAAAATATCTAAGATTAATATCTGTCTTTTTATTCTATATTCCTATAGTCCCCTAAATATAACAAACATCCACAGTCTACCAAATAACAAAAAAAAATCCATACCCCTAAAACTCTCAGAAATGTGGACATCACTTTCTCCAAACTGCTTCCTGCTGTCTGTGGGTAAAGTATCTTCAGGGTCCCTGATAAAATTTTGAGATAATAGCCAAGCACTGGGAAGACCAGTGGTTACCTTTGTTGATAGATATCACCTGTCAAGGTTCAGGAGGTCTCTCTTGACCAAAGTTGGTCCAGCTTAACCTGGAACAAATCCAGTCTCTTGCTTCCTGTGGAATCAAAAGCAAAACTGCTTCTCCAAAGCAATGCGTCTTTCAAGTTTTATTTTACAAATATAGTTTTTGACTTCAGTTTTAAAGCTAACACATTTTTAAAATATTTAGGTTGGTGTATTTTATCAGTCTTTCTTTCAGTCCCATGTCCCCCAGCAGCTGTCTTTTGCTCATCAGCCATCAAAAAATTCAAAATCAACACAATACTATACAGGATTCAGACTCCCTGTGTATTTTCCAACTTTGTGTGGCTTTTTTCTTCTATATTATTTTTACTGTTTCTTTAAAGACTCTTTTAATTTTTAAAAACGATTTCTTTTTATAACTGCCTATACTCTTTATTCTGTCTCGCCCAAGTCTATATACAGTTTTTGAAACACACCGTGACCCATTTATAAGGTTCTTTTTTTTTTGTCTGAATCTGTCTTTATTGTGTATCTGTAATCATTTTTTTGATTACTATTTTAAACTGGTAAGTGGGTGTGGCTAGGACCAAAGCTGCCACTTTGGCTGTTGGTTCCTCCCTGCTTAGCTTTTCAACATGGCGGAGAAGCCACGCATCACACTTATTCCACCCCCTCCCACAATGCTGCCATTGGGTAGCATGCAGCTGCCCACAGACCTTTTCTGTCTGTATGAGCAAAAGCTAAATCCGCCCCAGCGCGGGCTGATTAGCCCCTCTGTACTGAGGCCTGTGCGAGACTGTGGAAACCCGTCATGCTACTTTTACCAGGGCTACTGGCTCTATCTTGCAGGCGGCAGATTCGTCTCTGTCTTGCTGCTGGCGTGAGACTAGGAAACCCAGGGCGTCTCCATTTAGAACTTTTTTTTTTTTAATAAAACTTTCTCAGGCCCTACGGAAATTCGAGAGCCTCATGTTGGTTTGGCATTTATAACTGGAGGCTTCTTATGGCTTGTTTCTTCTCACATTTTGCTTCCCCGGTGTCCCTTAGACTCCGCCTTCTTTCTCCTTGTATCTCTGCTTGGATTTCCTGCCCAACTCTATTCTTCCTGGTTATGGTCAAATCAACTTCTTTATTAACCAATGGTAATTAAACATAATCACAGCATCCAGCGAGACATCCCACATCATTTGGGTATGTTTATATTCGTTTTCATTGAATCCTAGAAAGTTTAGTTTCTTTATTTCTGTCTTGACCCACTTTTTCATTCAATAGAAAGCTGTTCAGTTTCCATGAGTTTGGAAGCTTTCTCTTGCTCCTGTTGTTGTTGATATCCAGTTCAATCCATGGTGGTCTGATAGGGTACAGAGAATTATTTCAGTTTTCTTATATTTATTGAGACTTGCTTTATGTCTGAGTGTGTGGCCAATTTTGAAGAAAGTTCCATAAGGTACTGAAAAGAATGTATATTCTTTTATGTTTGGGTGAAATATTATGTAGATATCTTTAGGTCCATTTGGTTTATAATGTCTGTTAGGCCCAGTGTTTCTCTGTTTGTTTTTCTGGATGACCTGCCCATTAGTGAGAGTGGGGTATCAAGTCTCCCACTATCAGTGTGTGAGGGTTAATATGTGATTTAAGTTGTAGAGTGTTTCCTTTACACATGTTAGGTGCCTTTGTGTTTGAGGTATAGATGGTAAGAACTGTATGTCAACATGGTATATTTTTTCCTTTGATGAGTATGTAGTATCCTTCTCCATCTTTTTTGATTTGTTTTAGTTTGAAGATTATTTTTCAGATAATAAAATGGCTACACCAGCTTGATCTTAGGTCTGTTTTCTTGGAATATATTTTCCCAAACATGTACCCTGAGGTAATATCCTTGATGTTGAGGTGTGTTTCTTGGATGCACAAAAGGATGGATCCTGTTTTTGCATCCACTCTGTTAGTCTGTGTCTTTTGATTGAGACCACTGATGTTGACAGATAAGAATACCCAGTGGTTTGATTCCTGTTATTTTGGTGTTGTTATTGGTGGTGGTGTGTATGTATGTGAGTGTGTGTGAGTGTCTCCCTTCTTTTAATTTTGCTGGCTGAGATTATTTGTTCCCTGTGGTTTTTTTTTTTTTTTTTTTTTTTTTTTTTTTTTTTTTTTTTTTTTTTTTGAGACAGCGTTTCCCTGTGGTTTCTAGAGCCTGTCCTGGAACTGGCTCTTGTAAACCAGGCTGGCCTCGAACTCAGAGATCCGCCTGCCTCTGCCTCCCGAGTGCTGGGATTAAAGGCGTGCACCACCACCGCCCGGCTGTTCCCTGTGTTTTATGAGTGTAGTTGAACCCTTTCAGTTGGAATTTTCCTTCTAGTACCTTCTGTAGGGCTGGATTTGTAGATAGATATCATTTAAATTGAGTTTTTATCATAGAATATCTTGTTTTCTCCATCTATGGTGACTAAAAGTTTTGATGGGTATAGACTGGGCTGGCATCTGTGATCTCTTAGAGTCTGCAGCACATCTGTCTGTGAACTTTTGGCTTTTAGCTTTTCCACTGAGAAGTCAGGGGTAATATGTTTGCCTTTATATGTTATTTTTAATTTTTTATTGTAACTCTTAATATTTTTCATTGTTCTGTATGTTTAATGTTTTAATTATTATGTGCTGAGGGGACTTTCTCTTCTGGTCCAATCTAGTTGATGTTTTTAAAGTTTCTTGTACTTTAATAGGCATCTCCTTCTTTAGGTTAGGAAATTTTCTTCTGTGATTTTATTGAAAATATTTTCTGGGCCTTTGAGCTGCGATTCTTCTCCTTCCTTTATTCCTATTATTCTTAGGTTTGGCCTTTACATAGTGTCCCAGATTTCCTGAATTTTTGTGTCAGTAGTTTTTTTTAGATTTAACATTTTCTTTGACTAATATATAAATTTTTCTATCATACTTCAATGCCTGAGATTCTCTCTTCCATCTCTTGTATTCTGTTGGTGAAGCCTGCCTCTAGTTCCTGTCTGAATTCCTAAATTTTTCATTTCCAGAATTCTTTCAGTTTGGGTTTTCTTTATTGATTCTATTTCAATTTTTCAAGTTTCAAATAGTTTAATTCATTTCCTTACACTGTTTATTTGTGCTTTCCTGGATTTCTTTAAGGGATTTATTAATTTCTTCTTTAAGGATCTCTGTTATTTTCATACAGGCAGTTTTAATGTCTTTTTCATTGGATATTCAGAGCCTGCTGTGGTAGGATAGAGAGCTGGGGGTTCTAGGTAAAGTGTGTTTCTGGGTATTGACACTTAGGAAGAGGGACAGGCTAGGGGCATGAGGGGTTCTGCAGAAGGGAGGAGAGCAGAATGTTTAACCGGGATATGAGGGTCCATCTGTTTGGAATGGGAGGAGACAGTGGTGACCACCAACGAGAGTCTGCCATAGTGTTGGGGATGAGACTGGGGGTTGGATCTAGAGGAGCAGGAGCAGGTGGGGAGATCTACAGAAGATCCCCCTGCTTCCCCAGCAGGGGGGTCTGTGGGTTAGCGGTGCCTGCTGGAGTTGGAGGCTGGGCTGAAGCAACAAGTAGGGGGAGGGAGGTAAAGAGGAAGGTATGTGGGATGTTCTCAATGGCCTCATCACCATTCCCACCGTGATCTGAGGGACGAGTGTCACGTGTGGAGTATGTCTGTTGATCTACTGCTCTGCTCCTCTACCAGCACTTATGTGGCTTTAATCCCAATCCTTTTCAATGCCTTGCTGTTCATAAAGTAAATCTACACTGTTCTTTTTGGAATCGTAATTACTAATTTGGGCTTTACATACTTCTACATTAAATTTAGATACAGCCTGTTAAAATTCACAGAAAGTTGAGATTTTAATTGTTTTCGGTTTAATGCATCAATTAACTGAAGGAAAAAAATCACATCCCATTTGATTATTCTACTCAGTGAACATGGGTTCTCTTTTCTTAGGCCTTCTTTTATGTTGATAATAAAGTTTTATAATTTTCTCCACAGAAATCTCAAAATCCCTTTTGCTTAGACCCTACGCATGTCTCATGCTATCTCAACTACTTGTTGAAGACGCAGGGTTATTACAGCGTTTCTTATGAATTGATTTCACGTCTGCTGGTTTCATAAAGCTGTGGATCCGAGATTGCTTGTTGCTGGTTTAGGACTTCTGTCTCGTAGTTGCATCTTGCATGGACAGCAGCACCTTTGCTTCTTCATCTGGGGACAGTTCGCTCCTGACTCCTTCCAGGGCTTTGCTGCAAAGCCTGGGCTCCTTACCCAGCATCAGACTGAATGGGCGATCATGGGACCCTTTGCATAGTATACAGGTGGCCGACGCCTGTGATCCCAGAACTCTGGAGGCAGAAAGAGGTGGATTGTGAACTACAGGCAGCCTGGGTTCAATACTGAGATCCTGCCTCAAGACCAACTCTAACACAAATGAACGACAGAGCTGTGTTTTACTGTGTGCAGCCTTTTTGTTGTTAGTGTGCTTTATTAGGTCAAAGAGGTCCTTCCGTTCTGGTCTGCGAGGCCTTTTAACATAGCCAGCTGTTGAATTTCAAGACCTGTCTTCAGCATGTGTATAGATGTCCTGGTACTTCCCTTAGCTGAGGTGCAGCTCAACTGCATCACCATTCTGCAAGCATGATTCCTTAGTTTCAGTCCCAGGATCAGAAAACAATGCTGATTCTCTTTTTCCATGTATGGGTGTTTTGCCTGCATGCATGTCTGTGTGCCACATGTGTGCAGTACCGTTGGCATCCAGAGGAGGGCGGTGGATCCCTTGGAACTAGAGGAACAGATAGTTGCGAGTCATATGTAGGTGCTGAGAATCTAACTTGGGTCCTCTGCAAGAATACCCAGTGCTCTTACCCACTGATCCATCTCTTTAGACTGTGTCCTTCCCAATCTGTTATATGGTGATTATAGTAATCGATTTTAAGCTGAAGTGATCTTACATTCTGGGGTGAATATAATTTAGACATGGCAAGTCATGCTTTAACAAACATTGATGGAGTTGGATGTTTAGTTTAGGGATTCACATTCATCACGTTATAGAATACAACATGACACTGCTTATATGTCATCAGGAAAACAAAAATGCCACCAGCCAGGCACAGTGCCAGTCTCAGTTTTCTGTTCTGCTGTTTGAAATAACTTTTTGGTTTAAATACACATTCCATTAATTATATGCGACTCTTTGACATAGGAAAAACACCATCCAAGAACACTATTTAATTTACTTCTAGAATGCAATCAAGGAGCACTAGGGACAATACTCCTGGGATGTTTGCACAGCATCTATACAACTGCAATACCCTGAGATTGAAATAACACCTGAGTCGCTGGCACTGACTGTATTTCACCAAATTGAAATCTGTATCAAGAGCTGGGGGAGAAGAACAATGCCTACACAGTGATCAGGATTTGCTACTTTATCTGTGAGGACCTGTAGTGGGAATCCAGTGGAGTCACTGTATCCAGGGTCAACATTAGAATGCAATGGTTGTTTGATGGAGGTACTTAGACCTTGAAGAAATCATTGTAGAGAACAGTGGTTGTTTTCTGTGTTTTGTAGAGTTGTTTTATGATGGAGTTTTCCATCTGTTGCATGACTTTGGTTACAAGATTATCCAGGCACACCTGTTATTGTGTTATTGGGTACCGTAATTGTGCTATTGGGTACCGTACACAGTACACCGTAAGGCCTAAGGTTGTAGGGGTATGATTATTTCCTTCAGAGAACATATAAGATAGATCAAAGAGTTCTAATATGAGGAACTTGTTTTACCCCAAAAGCAACCTTTGTGTGACGGTCAATAAACATGATTCTGAGCAGCCGTTCAGTCCCTCAGAGGCTGGACCTCCCTGCTGCTATGGAACTCAGATTGCATTCTGGAGCGATCTTTCTTTGATCATCCCACTCAACACGGAACACTGATATGAACCACAAACAGATGTCCTGGAATCCTTGGTGGATGTATTTCAGTGGCTGTTGTGTATTTGCTTTCCTGGCTTTGACTTGCCTTCAGTTTGTGCTGGGCTGAGTAGTGTCGCTGTAGATGGAATGGTCAACCCTAGGCCCACAGCTCTGCAGAGTGGAGAGAGTCAATGCTGGGCACTAACGGGCTTCACCGGGCCATGGCTTACACTCATTGTTCTTCTTCTGGCTCGGATCCCACTGCTGAGTGTTAAGTAAACATGGGTGAGCTGTAGAATTCAGGAGGGTGCAGCGAGAACAGTCAGGGAGATGGGAGGGGGCAGGAAGGAGGGAAGAGAATGAGAACAGAATAGATATAAAAATGTTGCAATGAAGCAAGTACTTTGTATATTAACATAAAAAACATGAAATCCGGGCCGGGCGGTGGTGGCGCACGCCTTTAATCCCAGCACTCAGGAGGCAGAGGCAGGTGGATCTCTGAGTTCGAGGCCAGCCTGGTCTACAAGAGCTAGTTCCAGGACAGACTCGGTCTTAGCATAGAGTGGGGAACCCTGATGGCTCCTTGGCCTTGAGAGGGAGGGAGGGGAGGTAAGGGTGGAGGGGAGGGGAGGGAATGGGGAGAAGGAGGGGAGGGAAGGGAGAGGAGGAGGGGAGGGAGGAGGGGAGGATGAGGGAAGGAGATGGAAATTTTTAAATATAAAAAAAAATAAACCATGAGGGGAAAAAAAAAACCTACAGGGAAACCCTGTCTTGAAAAAAAAAACCATGAAATCCCACCAAAATAAATAAAATAAAAATAATTTTTACAAAGATCGTCTTTAGAAAGATAGTGCTGCAGGTAAGGATGCTTGCAACAAATCCGACAACCTAAGTTCGGTCCTTAGAACCCATAGGATGGAGAGAGAACCAAATCAGGCCAGTGCGCTCTGACTTACACATACACAGGCATGCATTCGGCCTCTGCAACAGACAGACAAACACACGTGACAACAAAAGGACAAGCAAACCCATCTCTTCAGACATTACTAGCTGCCTACTGGATTATCTGGGGCTGGGAACTACTTATCTCAAATTTTTAAGCTGTGAGTAAACAGCCCCAAATGGGACATTTACATGATCTACACACTCGCTCTAAGGCCTAGGGAACATCAAAGGATAGGTATAGAAAGATGATAAGAGCCAGAGGATGGAGAGGAGTGTTGTGAAGTCTGTCTTCTGAACATGACATGCCTATTGTACCCATGGACACAGAGCAGCTGTGGCCACATGCGCGCGCACGTGCGCGCGCGTGCGCGCGCACACACACACACATACACATGCAACATAAGAGTACTAGATTATAGGAGTAGGGTATCAGCTACCAAAACTGTGACCTGCGACAGTGACCTGCAAGATAAAATAGTGACCTGCTACAATAGTGGTACAGATGTCATGGGACTAACCTGCCACTTAAAATGGATTTAAGGCCCACCCTTTGAGATGGAAGACATACCTGACATTGCTAAAGTGGCAGAGAACCTGAGACTAGATTGGTCACAAACCTAGGGGAAACCCACTACTACTGTTCTGCTAAAGGAATGTGTCAATAAAGTGACTCCTAATGACTTACTGCTGTACCCACAGATCAGTGTCTGACTCAGCACACAGCAGAAGAGCTCCTTCTTGCAGTAGATGGGACCCACAGCTGGACAATGGGACCCTCAGGGACCCACAACTAGACAATGGGACCCTCAGGGGACTGGACAATGGGACCCTCAGGGACCCACAACTGGACAATGTACCATGAGATACTTTGGAACACACCATCCTAAATTGAATATCTTTATCAACCCTCTCCTCCTTCAAGGCTGATCTATGTGGAAGAGGAAGCAGAAAGATTGGAAGAACTGAGACGGTGGATTGTTCCTAGGCAACAGCATCTCCTAGACACATCAGGACTGATACACATAAGAGCTCAGAGAGACTGGGGCAGCACACACAAGTCCTGCACAGGTTCAAACCAGGCAGAATCCCAGCACTAAGAAGGGAAGTGTGGACATAAAGTCCTATCTCCAACCAAGAAGCTATTTGCAATTGATACTTCCTGGGAAAAGGAAAACCAATTTTCTTCAATAGAGTGAAGCCAGATAAGTCAACCACAGTCCAAGGCAAGATCCATGCCTAGCAGTAATTGGCCAACACAAAATGGATTTAATATTTTTGTGTGCTTTTTGTTTTGGTTTTGGTTTATTGTTTGTTTTTCCTTTTTCTTTTGAGAGAGAGAGAGTGAGAGTGAGTGAGAGAGAGAGGGAGAGAGAGAGACAGAGAGAGACAGAGAGACACAGAGAGAGACAGAGAGAGAGACAGAGAGACAGAGAAAGACACAGAGAGAGATCATGAAGTTGGGTGGATAGGGAGGTAAGCATGATCTGGGAGGAGTTTGGGGAGGGAAAAGAATATAATAAGATACATTGCATGTAAAAATTTTTAATAATAATTTTTAAGTAAAGACAAAAAGTAAGAGGGTATTTGTTGCAAAAAGGAAGGAGTCACATGGGTGGGAAAGGAACGGGAGGGCGATGGAGGCTGAGTATGAACACATGCATGCATACATATATATACATACATACATATACATATATATACATACACAAACTTGTTGAAATGAAGAAAGTTGATGAAAAATTATGAATAAATACACACCATCCCATTGTCTTGAGGCAATAAATGATGACACCCGATGACCATGAGCCTGAAAGGTTAGCACTGGCCCAACACTAAGGATATTCTATGGGTCATTAGATTTAGAAAACATTACGTTACCAAATTTATTCTTTCTCTTTCCTCAAGGACTTCAGCTCATACTGCATTGTGAATGGCAAAGGCAAGATGGGAAATGCACTGTTGCCAAAATTTATGTAACTTCAAGATTTTCATTTTGTGGAACTAACATTCTATAGAATAGTCTGGGTATGAGAGTGCCTACGGCAGGTTTTCAATAAACATAGAGCTGACCAATTAAAAAAAATTTTAAAAGTAGGGGCTGGGAGATGATCAGATGGTAAAGAATTAGCCCCAGAGTGTGAAGACTTGAGTTCCAGGCATGGTGGCGCACACCTGGCTCACATGGTGGTGCACACCTGGCTCACATGGTGGTGTACACCTGGCTCACATGGTGGTGCACACCTGGCTCACATGGTGGTGCACACCTGGCTCACATGGTGGTGCACACCTGGCTCACACGGTGGTGCACACCTGGCTCACACGGTGGTGCACACCTGGCTCACATGGTGGTGCACACCTGGCTCACTAGACAGTCAGCCTGGCTGAATCATTGAATTCCAAGACCGTGAGAGGCACTATGTGTGGTGTGGGAGGTCCTTCTGTATATGTGTTGCTTTTATTGGTTAATGAATAGAGAACTGTCTTGGGCCTATACAGGGCAGAATATAGGTAGGTGTGTTGTTGGGGGGAACTAAACTGAATGCTGGGAGAAAGAAGGCAGAGTCAGGGAGACACCATGGAGCCACCAGAAGAGAAAGACACAAGTCGACAGTTAGAATCTTGCCAGTAGGCCACGGTAAAATATAAAATAATAGAAATGGGTTTAGTTTAATATGTAAGAGCTTGCTAGGAATAAGCTAGAGTCATTAGCCAAGCAGTATTTTAAATAATATAGTTTCTGTGTGGTTATGTTCGGTTCTGGGCAACAAGAATAAATAAGTAGCCTTTTCCTGCAACACTATGTGATTGTTTGAGTGGGAAATGTCCCCCCATAGGCTTACATATTTGAACACTTAGTCTCTGGTTAGTTGCACTGTTAAGGGAGGCTATGGAACCTTGAGGAGATCCAGATTTGCTGGAGGAACTATGCTACTGAAAGTAGGCTTTGAAGTTTATAGCCTTACCCCACTTCAAGTTTGCTCTCTGTGCTTTCTGCATAAGGTTGAAGGTGTAATCTCTAGTTTCCTGCTCCAGCAGTCATGCTCCCTCAACTCTCAGGAACTCTCCCTCTGGAACTGTAAGCCGGAATAAACTCCTACCCTAAGTGGTTTTTGATCATGGTGTTTGCCACAGCAACAAAGGGAAACTTGTACTCCCATCTCAAAACAAAGCAAAGCAAAGCAAAACAAAAGGTGGGCAATCCCTGTGGAACTACCCAAAGTAGTCCTCCAGCCCACCCCATGTACCAACACACATGTGTACCCAAGCACATGAACATTCAGACGCCCTAAAAGCAGACAAGCAACAAGTCCCCTCCCTGAACTATCCTACATCCCCATCTTCCTCCTTCATCTCAATCATCTCATTGTAAATCAGATGAAAATCCAGCCCGGAGCTACATATGACAGTCTGCAGCCAACTGGCGCACAGAAGATAAATGAGTCTCTCTCGATGGTCCAGTCATTTATGACATACTCTATCAGCTGTCAGGGAGTACATAGGTTAGTGACAGTCTCTGGGTCACCAAGACCACATGGTTCTTCATGATCCCTGCTCAAGGATCCGCTTGATTGGTTCCATCTGGTTCTCTTTCTTTGCATGAAAGAAAGGTGGATGAAGTTATTTTCTCCAGAATTATGATGGCAAACAGCATCTTGTTGTTGTTAACTCTTCTAGGTTCTTAACTGTTTAGTGGTGTCTTCTGATCGTACAACAAAAATTTTATTATAACAAGACAAATTAAAAAGTCTTTTACATTTCCTTCAGCTCATGTGGTGAACATAGGGCACCTTCTGTGCTGTTAAAGTGCCGGCTGCACCCCAGAATGTTGCAAATAGGCACTACACCTTCAGATGAAGGTAGCCCAAAGTTAGCTGGCTAACACTCATCCCTGTATCCTTTTTTTCTTTATTGATGGATAAAATAAAAATATGAAGCAAGACAGGAGTGCAAAATACTCTCAGGCTAAAGGTTATACATAGTTAAATCATGGTGTCCTATCATCATCTTGTCTACCATGGTTACTTCATGTGCAGAATTCTTATAGACACTAATATGGGTTGAAGATCCTAAGTCTCTAGTGATGTATTTAGAGCTACTGGGGTAGGAACTCTGGAGGGTGCACAGGGCCTGTCCTGAACACTATCCATGTCCATTTCTAACCAAGAACAGAGGTCTCTGAAAACACGGTTCATCTGTGTACTATCAGCAGGGGGCACTAGGAAATGTTCATGAGAAGTCCACACAGAGCTGCTGGCACAAACCCTCTTTCAACCTCTTAGCATTCTGCCCCTTTCCCTTTTCATCTAGAAACTAAAATACAGCCACCTCTAAATGGAGGACCTTGAATTTTTGTGTTTGATTCCAAGTAGCTGAGTTTTCTAGAAACCGTGTTTCAAATTCATTCCACTTTTTGACATACTGTTTTAACAAGATAACTGCTGTGAAATCTCGGTTTAAAAAAGACATAGTATCTTTGGGTTTTTTGAGACAGAGTCTCATGTAGTTCAGGCTAGCTTGAACTCACTATGTAGCAAACCTTGAATTTCTGATCCTCTGCCTCTCCCTTCCAAGTGGTAGGATCACAGAAGTACACCATGGTGTCTGGTTTCTGCAGTGCTGGGGACTGGACCCACGGCTTTGTACATGTTAGGCAACCTTTCTGCCAACCGAGCTACATCCTCTGCCTGGCATCTCCTATCTTGGGGTGCCTGGTGGCACCTGGATTAGTCACAGTGTCAGGGGTCAGGTTTTTACTTTGTGTCTCAGTTGAGGGCCTGCACACACCCTGAACTTCTGCTGTGTGTCTGAGGAGGTCTGTCTGGATACCTAAGGATTAGAAAGGTAGGGATGGGGCTCAGTTGTGGGAGAGGAGACTATTGACACCATCCAGTATTATCCAGGACCATGCTGTATTATCCAGTGCCACCTAGGACCATCCAGCTCCATCCTGTACAATCCAGGACCATCCAGCTCCATCCTGTACAATCCAGGACCATCCAGCTCCATCCTGTACAATCCAGGACCATCCAGCTCCATCCTGTACAATCCAGGACCATCCAGCTCCATCCTGTACAATCCAGGACCATCCAGCTCCATCCTGTACAATCCAGGACCATCCAGTACTATCCTGTACTATCCAGCACTTTTGGATAATCAGGAGAAAAGCGGGAGAAGAACTGTGGTTGCAGAGACACCGCAATGGGCCCCCGCTGCCTTCAAGACTGGCTGCTTACTGTGATGGTTTGTTTAAATGTAATTACAAGTTTACTAATTAGTTACACATTATGTGTTTTAGTTTTCCTTTATTTTATAAATGAACCAAGGGAAAGCATGAGGATTAAACTTGTTACCGTTATTTTAGTAAAACGGAAGAAAGTAATTATGTGTTGGGTTTAAGGTCAAGTAGGCAGGTTTCCCTCCAGAAGGGGTGGCAGAAAGGACGCAATGGGCACGGAGAGGTGGCCAGCTTGACTTCTCTGAGGAGACAAAGCTGACGGCTGCCATGCACTCAGTGGCAGAGCACTCATGCAGGAGCTGGAGGGAGGAGGGCTTGGCTTTGATACTCAGCACTGAAAAGTACGTAGAGCGGACATAAAGGAAGGTTAAAGTTATCTTTAGAATTATGCTTGCAAAAAAAAAAAAATGCTAGACCAGCTTCTACAATGACGTGCCTACAACTCTTTTCAATAGAAAACCCTGAAACAAAAGACAGGTCGTGCCAGCCAGCCTAGCCGATCAGTGAGTTCCATGTTCAGCTCAGAAACAAGATGAGAGTAAGGAAAGAAGATAGGCAGTGGTGACCTCGGGCCCACATGCACACGCCTGCATGGGTGAGTGCACGCCATCACCTCCACCCCATATGTTGCGTGCGCGTGCACAGACACACACTCTCTCTCTCTCTCTCTCTCTCTCTCTCTCTCTCTCTCTCTCTCTGTCTCTCTCTCTCTCTCTCTCACACACACACACACACACACAAACACACTCATGTAATACGCACATACACAGGCACACATACCACTTCACATACAGGCATGGCTCATCAGTTCACTGAGGCGAGGCAGGTCAGTCTTGCCAAATCTCAGAAGACGTTTGCTTGTTGGATCAAAAAAAATGGGTCTCATAAAAACTCAGACTTTGTCCTGAAAAAAAAAAAAAGTCCTCATGAGCCATTTCCTGCTGTGCCTAGCCCCTAGTCAGCAGTGGCCCTTCGTTGTGCCACCTGGTCTATTTTTATAACAGCGCCCTTGTCGAAGGGCCCCTGGACTCCTCCACGATGCCGCCCACCACAGGCTTCCAGAGCAACTATCAGTAGAGGGGTCTTCCTGGATCTTCTTTGGATGTAGTTTCGTTCCATAAATACGCGCTCCTCTAAGGTATTAAAGAGCATGAAGACCCTTCCTCTGTGGAGCAGAGAAGAGAAGGTGCAGAACCTGTCATCCATGGGATATTTTCAATGACGTATCTTTCCTAGATAAAGTATTATAGACTTACTGAGGGGCCGCAGTAGCACTGTGGCCAGGCTTCTCCTGCTCCCAGCCCGCAGCGGACCTGAGCTCCAGGTTAGCTCCAGTTCCGGTTTCAGAGCCCAGTTCCATCTCAGATTTAGTTTCAGTTTAGGTTTCTCCCCTTTAAAGCAGGAAGAGGAGCCCCAGCCAATCAGGTTCAGGGTGACCTAATCCCCTCCTGGCGGCCCCATCCACTCCCGGGTCTCAGCTATTTCGTTGTCTGGCTGGCAGACCCCAGCATGGTGCAGTAAACAGCACTGTTGCTGATTGCATATGTGAGCAGTGGTCTTTGTTTTGTGGGGTGATCCGCGGACCCTAACACTTAGAATTTGATCTCTCCTTGAGTATGCAAACTAAAAATCTCCACAAAATGGCCACTGAAATGGCCATTGTAGTTTGAATAAAACACAAAATAGAAGCTTCCTTAAGTTTCTATTACATATTTATTTTGCAAAGAAAGTATAGGGGACAGAGCCCATCTGCTCTGCTGAAGGCGTTGTCTGGATTACATATATCGGAAGCCATAGCTGTAACAGATCATTTGAATAAACAAGCAGGAACAAACCAAACACGAGTGAGTTTGCCCCCAGCCATTGCGTAGCCTGAATGGGAACCATCACCCAAAGGTTCATGGGAAGCTTGTGGAACCTTTAAGAGGTGGAGCTTTGCTGGAGGAAGTGGTTCACTTGGGGTGGGGCTTGAGCCTGGAAGCCGGATGGCACTTCCTTTTGCTCTGTCTTTCTTTCCCATTGCTGAAGTGGTACAACCTCTGCTTCATGGTCCTCCCGTTGTCCGTTTCCTGTCATGGTAAACAGCATCGTTCCGTAAACAGAAAACTCTCCTCTAAGGTGTTTGTCAGGTATTTTGTCAAACCAATGAGGAAATAATCACCACAGTTCGGTCACTGCCTAAGGAGGCCTCTCTCAGAAGACAGGGTGCCTTCTACTGTGTACTTGCCTGTTGGTTCTTAATGATCGTGAGTTCCCATTGCTGGGATAAAACACGACCCAAAGCAACGTGAGGAGAAAGGGCTCCTTTCAGGTTAGATGCCGGAGCCACAGCTCATCACCTAAGATAGCAGGGCCTTTCTTACCAGTGGAATTTAAAAAGCAATTTGTCCATACTTTTTTCTAAGAACATTCATTTAAAATACTAATATTTTGAACTCATGGTGCCGGAGAGATGGCTCAGTGGTTAAGAGCACTGACCGTTCTTCCGAAGGACTGGGGTTTGATTCCCAGCACCCACATACTGCCTGGCTTACAACTCTCTGTAACTCCAGTCCCAGAGGATCTTATGCCCTCTTCTGGAATCACTTCTGGAATGTGCACAGACATCCACACAGGCAAAAACACCCACACTCACATAGATAATAAAATTGAAAAAAAATTAAAATTTAGAACCTGTCCTTGTATTTGATGTGAGCTGTTGATCTTCTTACTGCGGGTGAGAATCCATCATGTTCATATTTTTTGGTATGGTTGGTGTGTATGCTCTGAATTATGATACATATGTAATGATTTCTGCTGCCTACTATTTTTCTTTATTAATGATGTTTCCTTTGCTTTTCTGTTTTTATTTTCAGTGTTTGTAGAGGATGTCTATTTCTGTCTTAGTGCTTACCTTTTTAATTATATCTTTATTCTGCTGTATTCTTGTTAACTTGTTCTCTTCATTAGTCCTTTAGGACCCGGCCCCCATTAATTATCTGTAGAGCAGCAGTTTTAACCTGGGGTGGATCTGCCCTTCTAGGGCAGTGGGAATGAATTTGATAGCGAAGCTGAGGGCACTGCTGTCGTCTAGGGACCAGGGCACTGCTGTCACCTAGGGACTAGGGCACTGCTGTCACCTAGGGACCAGGGCACTGCTGTCACCTAGGGACCAGGGCACTGCTGCCACCTAGGGACCAGGGCACTGCTGCCACCTAGGGACCAGGGCACTGCTGTCATCTAGGGACCAGGGCACTGCTGCCACCTAGGGACCAGGGCACTGCTGTCACCTAGGGACCAGGGCACTGCTGCCACCTAGGGACCAGGGCACTGCTGTCACCTAGGGACCAGGGCACTGCTGTCACCTAGGGACCAGGGCACTGCTGCCGTCTAGGGACCAGGGCACTGCTGTCACCTAGGGACCAGGGCACTGCTGCCACCTAGGGACCAGGGCACTGCTGTCACCTAGGGACCAGGGCACTGCTGCCACCTAGGGACCAGGGCACTGCTGTCATCTAGGGACCAGGGCACTGCTGCCACCTAGGGACCAGGGCACTGCTGCCACCTAGGGACCAGGGCACTGCTGCCACCTAGGGACCAGGGCACTGCTGTCACCTAGGGACCAGGGCACTGCTGTCACCTAGGGACCAGGGCACTGCTGCCGTCTAGTGACCAGGGCACTGCTGTCACCTAGGGACCAGGGCACTGCTGCCACCTAGGGACCAGGGCACTGCTGCCACCTAGGGACCAGGGCACTGCTGCCATCTAGGGACCAGGGCACTGCTGTCACCTAGAGACCAGGACACTGCTGTCACCTAGGGACCAGGGCACTGCTGCCACCTAGGGACCAGGGCACTGCTGTCACCTAGGGACCAGGGCACTGCTGCCATCTAGGGACAAGGACACTGCTGTCACCTAGGGGCAAGGGCACTGCTGTCACCTAGGGGCAAGGGCACTCCTATCACCTAGGGACAAGAGCTCTGCTGTCACCTAGGGGCAGAGGCCAGAGACATTACAGGCCGAGGCAGCCGCCACTCGGTTATCTCACCTGTGCTGTGGAGGTGCTGAAGTCAAAGACTACGGAGCAGGCCATGAGTTCAATGGTCTAACGTTTGTCTGGCATATGAGTTCCTGAGAGGGAATGTGGGGACATAGGGAAGGGAAGAGAGAGGGAAAGGGGGGTAGAGAGAGAGAGTGGGAGGGAGAGGAAGGGAGGGAGAGAGAGAGAGGGAGGAGGGAGAGAGGGAGGGGAGAGAGAGGGAGAGAGAGGGAGGGGGAAGAGAGGGAGGGAGGGAGGAAGGGAGGAAGGGGAGAAAGAGGGAGGGGAGGGAGGCTCTGCTCTCCTCTTTTCTCTCCCTATTTTTCCACTATATTTTTTTATCATAGCATATAGTATTTGCTCTGCTCCAGCTGTACTTCTGCTGTTGCTTTCTCAGCCTTCTCTCTGTTGGACAGAGTCCCTTTTCTAGAGTCCTGCTTTCCAACATGGGGGGGGGGTCCACTGGCTTGCTGTGAGATGGAGTTTGGAGTGTGCCTGAACTGCGTGAAAATGCAGTAGCAGTATAAAATACACACTAGATTTCTACATTACATCACAATATGCTTCAATAGAAACATCTGTTACTAAGCAACTTCAATAGAAGTATCTAATAAAGCCTTTGAAGACATGCTTACTAATTGCTGGCAAGTTTTAGATGTTTCCAACATTTCCCCCATTTTAAGTTTGCTGTGAATTTCTTTGTAAAAATGGGCTTTAATTTAAAAACTTACATTTTTTCAATTATTTAGTGTGGAGGAGAGAGATATAGGCACTTAGGTGCTATGAGGTCAAAAGACAGCTTGCAGGAGTCGGTTCCCTTACTCTACCATGTGAGTCCTGGGGCTTGAGTCAGGTCATCAGTCTTGGCAGCAAACATCCGTATACACTGAACCCTCTCACTAGCCCAGGAGGATGCCCCTCCCCCATTTAAAATCTTTAGAAGTGAATCACTGAATTAAAGATCATTCATGCTTTTAAGTGTCTTCATACTCAAAGTAGGATTGCGTTGGAATGTTCTGTCAGTGCGTGCTTCCAAGAAGAGCAGGCCTGAGGTCTCCGATACCCGATGACAGATGTTTCAGCCTTTCTCTGAGTCACTGTCATTTCTCAGAGGTTCTTTGAATTATGCTCATCTGACTGTGTCATTCACAATCTCATGCCCGATGAGAGATATTTTAATATCTAAAGCATGTCTATTCTATTTTAGAGAGTAGAACCTATAACTGCTGGTGAGTACCTCAGGGGTTACCAAGCTTCAGAGTTGTAAGGATGCAGGGACAGGGTGTCAGCATACTGGGCAGGCTTCCGTAAGGTCAGCAAGTCTGGGTTAGGGTGCTGGGAGCTCAGTTTTTAGCAAGGGATTAGGGCCCGGTAGTTTTCATTCTGAAGAGAGACCCTGCTCCAGCGGTTACATTGCCGACTGCTGACGTTAGCTTGGTGATTGACATCTGTTGACTGCCATCTGGGAGCCACAGAATGTGATAGCCATCTTCCTGTTAACAAGGCCTGATTTAGAATCACTGTGGAAGTACTCCTTTAAGTTCTTTCTGACGAGGTTTCCAGTAGAGTTTAACTGAGGAAGGAAGCCCCACTCTTGTGTGCCGACAGCGCTATGTCTTGAGCTGGGGTCCTGGACTGAACAGAAATGAGAAACAGAGCTGAGACCAGCGCTGGGTGTCTCATGCTTCCTGACTGCACATACAGCGTGACCAGTGGCATCCGTGACTGTCTTCCCTGCCATGACAGGAGGCCCTAAAACTAGAGCCGAGGCAAACCCTTCCAAGTTGTTTCTTGTCAGACATTTGTCCACAGCATCAAGAAAAGCAGCGAATGCCCAGAATAAAAGCAAGGGAGCACCAGGCCCGCTCCGCGTGTTTCTCAGGCCTCACAAGATACTAAGATGGTTGGAACTTCCAAGAAGGAATTTTATTTTGCTAGTGTATTACAGATACATGCATTTCATTGCTTATTCCGTTGAGTTCATTGGATTTTGAGAAAGGCCAGCCGTAGACAGGAGCTTCCAGTTTGCAAGTCTTGGGTTAAGTGACTTGTCATTTCTATGACAGTATTTCCCATGATTCCCTCAGTACCTTGAAAAGTTAAGAAACCTCTCCAGGCCCTTGACTTTTGCTGTGTAGTTCAGGTGAAATACAATCTGCATATTCTCTGAGTCTAGAGTTTCGGGCTTGAACTGTGACTTCCTAGCAAGCATGCATTAACATTTTATATTCAAATGCCTTGTCTAGTCATTCTCTTAATGAAAAGTAGCCAAGGGGATCAGTTTTGAGATGCTTCATCTCCTATTCCTACCTATTAACCAAAGTGAGATGTGATTTAGAAGAACTTTACACAGCAGAAATAAAGCCCACGTGACTGACAACTGAAAACCCTAACACACAACAAGACCTGCTTTAGAAGCGGCAGGCTCTTTAGAGCTCAGAATTTCTGATGTTGGAGTTTATTGAAAGGGTTATAAGAAGGTCTTTTGAAACACTCCTGCAGCAAATTATTTTGGCTGAATTATAAGTCCTCCGAAGTGGGGCTTCATTGTGTTGGAGACGGAGTTAGGGTGAACCCTAGCAGCGGTTGCTGCCGCCACCCTGTAATGAGTGCTGAGTGCCTCCCCGTGCTAGGACCGGGAGCGCATCTTTTCATTACCCCTCTGAAGCACTCCTAGCTTTGTGTGCCGTGTTATTGGTCAAGTGCTCGGCGAGTCTTTCTGGTTCTTTTCATACGATTGTTTAACATATCTTAGACTTGAGAAGCACCACCATCTCAGGTGACCCTGCCAGGTTTAGATTATTAGGCCTGGATCGTTCTGCTAGAAAGGGTCTACATGTTTGTCTGTGGAAGCCCATAATAGCTTCAACTCCACACGTCGACAGCGCCATAGAACATTCTAGCCATCTTGGATGGATCCTGTCTTGTTAATAGGGCTGTCTGGAAGCTGGTTGGCTGATAGGATTAGGAAAAACAATGAAGGTTAACTCCCTAACTCTTGGTGAGGAGCCGGTGGGAACGCACTGTGGGAAGGCTGTAGAGTGCTGTGGGCACAATGCTTGAGATGAGCGGAAAAGCAGCCATCCTGTGCTTCTGTGTACCTAATCAAGGATGGGGCTAACACGATATTATAAGAAAGGGATGTTGACAAAATATACTATTTAAAGGGGAAAGTTTAAAGCAGTTAATGCTCTCATGCGATCAGCAATGCTTGTCTTCCTAGAACAAAGCCTGAAGGACAAAGTTCCTTCAGGAGGAGAAAAGCCAGGCAACCATTGTTCTTTTCCTCTCACAATGGTCAGAAATATTTTACAAGTTAGTTTTCCTTATTTATTTCAAAAATGAACGTACTGCCATGTAATAGCACATGGACTGGGCGACTTCAATATCAGAAGTTAAATGTTTCGGTACTTTGGAGGTCTAAGGGCATGGCGCTGGCTGGGCTATTTCTGGTGATGGCTGTTTTCCCATCTGTAGATGCTTCTTTGTCTCTCATATGTCTTCATGTGGCCTTTCCTTGGTCTACACTCAGGGACAGAGGGCGAGGTGCCTCTCCTCATGGGGCAGTCATCCTGTTAGGTCATCGCCTCACCCTGTGCCTTCATTCCAACTTCTTTGCTTCTTCACTCCGATAGAGCTGTGCTGGGGTAGGAATCGCACATAGGAATTTGGGGGTGGGCAGCAAATAACACACAGATTTATAATAAATTTTAATGTTGTGTTTATCAATACATAGACAGTGATAGTGCTCCCTTTCCCTTTCTATCCATGCCTCACTAAAAACCACTGTTTCAGTCTCTTGTTTGCTCACAACACTTCTGTGGGAAGGAAGACACATACACACATGTTCAAGCTCGCATGTCACATGTAGATTCTGGTACTGACATCAAACTCAATGGTATCAACGTTGTTCTCTTTCTTACTTTGCAGTGGCTGCCCCAGACAACTTTCAAACTCAGTCAGTACAGATCCATCCCATTCTCTTGACATTTTAAAATATTTATTATATTTTGAGAATTTCATGCATGCATACTGTAGTTATGTAACTTCTAATCCATACACTTCTCCTCCAGCTCCCTCTCAACTTCACTATTATTATCACACACACCACACACACACCCACAACCTGCTGGGTCCATTTGGTGTTGCTCATATGTGCATGTGTTCAGGACTGACCTCTTGGGAGTTGATGACCTGGCAGGGGCTTGATTGGAGAAGACTGATTCCTCCTCTAAGCAGCCATTCATTGTCTGTACCTCTTCTTCATTTGTGTGTGTGGGGGGGGCAGGTATGTGTGTGCACATAGGTACAGCATCTGTGGAGGCCAAAAGAGGGTGTTGGGCCCCCTGGCTGGGATTTCTGGCATTTGTGAGCCATCTGGTGTGGATGCTTGTTGTAGGAGCCCACTTGTTTGTTCCTGGCTGCCCAGACTCGAAAGAACCACACGGAAACTGTATCAGTTATATCACTGCTTGGCCCATTAGCTCCGGCTTCTTATTGGCTAACTCTTACATCTTAATTTACTCGTTTCTATTACTCTGTGTATCGCCACGTGGCTGTGGCTTACCGTCTATCTCTGGTGGGGCTACATGGTGTCTCACCGACCCTGCCTTCTTTCTCCTGGCATTCAGTTTAGTTTTCCATGCCTACCTCTATTCTGCCCTGTGCAGACCCAAGACAGGCCTTTATTAACCAATGGTATTCACAGCATACAAGGGGGAATCCCACATCAGATGCTGGTAAAGGTGCTCAAGTCCTCCACCAATAGGAGCTCTTGATGCTAAACCATCTCTCCAGTCCCTTCTCCCCTTCCCCGCCCATTTATTCTTCTTAAAAGATACTTAGATTTCTTATTGGTGCCATCCTCTGCTGAAAGATGTCTAGATTATTCTTTTTATAATTGCTTGTTGCTACCTTTACGTTTTTTTTCAGGGCTGGAGAAATGGCTCTGTGGCTAGAAGTTCTTCACGCTTTTACAGTGGATTTGAATTTGGTCTCTAGTATCTGTGGCATTGGGAGACTCACAGTTGCCTATACCTTCAGCTCAGGAGGACCTGACACCCTCTTCTGGCTTCTGAGCTACTTTCACATCCAAGATGCACATTTGTATACTCTCTCTGTCTCTCTCTCTCCCAGGTCCTATCTTAACACTGTAGATAAAATTTTACACATCACACGCATGCATACCTCCACATAGATGTATAATATGTATATATTCTATATTACACACATTTTGCTGTGCACTCTATTTTTTGTTTAACAATATGTATTTATTTGCTAATGTGTGTATGTGTGTGCCTGGGTATATGTATGAGTTCTTAAATGTCAGTAGAGGGTGTGGGATCCCCTGGAACTGGAGTGACAGTCAGTTGTGAACTGTCATGTGGGTGCTGGGAACCAGCCCAGGTCCTTTGAAAGAGCAAAAAGTGCTCTTACCTGAAAAGCCATGGATCCTTTGCTTTTGCCCATTGAGACAGGGTCTCACTGTGTGGCCCTGGCTGTCCTGAGATTTGTTGTGTAGCGTCAGCTGACCTTGAATTTCTCACTCAGCCTCTTCAATGCGAGGACTGAGGTACATCTTGTCTGTGTTCACGCTCGCTCCACACACCCACCGTCTTCTGGGAAGCAAGTAGAAAAGACGTCTAACCCTTCTGTTCGACTTATTTTTAGCAACTTACAGTGTCTGTGAGTCACCTTCTCCTTCCCTTCCCTCTTCCCTCCCTTCTCCCTTCTGTTTTCTCCTCCCCAAACCCATCACGCTACACATGTGAGTGGTAATATAATGGAGCCTCAGACAGCTGGACGGAAACTGAAGCAGAGTGGTTGGTTTCCATTCTTTAAGACAGTCGTTCCCCTACGTGGACCTCCGCCACTCTCGCCCCGCTTGTCTGGGAGAGGCTGGTCTCGTTAAGATCTGCCCCTGATGTTTGCCCCCAGATTCAAGGATGGCAAAGTCTTACTAGACTGTAGTTGGCATAGAAAACCTCAGATTGTCCTAAGCGTTATCTTTGTCATGTCCCTGTTCGCTTTGTCTACTTCCTGAGAGCCCCATAGGTAGATGGAGAAGTTTGAGGCCAGACTGGGCTACGTGGCAAAGCCCTTATCGCAATACTCCCTGCAACCCAAAAATGACTCCAGCATGTTTTTAAGAATTTTTATCCTAGTAGGCTGATTTTGTGTCTAATCAAATGATCAGGGCTCGTTTGGTGAACATAGCCCTTATCACAATGCTAATTGATTTCTACCCCCTGCCTATAGACAGGCAGTGTAATAGCTGTATTAAATTATTTTTCTAAAATAAGTTCCTTCTGCTGCAATTTAAGGTTTAGTCGTCTTAGTTTCTGAGGATACAAAGAGCCGCTATTTGTGTCCACAGCTTTTCTGATTAAGCCAATAATTGGAAAATAATCACATCCAAATGGGCTTTGGGCTCTTGAGTGGTACTTGTGTTTGGGAGCCGACAGATAGCTCCTTTGGAGAACAGGATGCTGTTGGGAGAATGCATCACAGAAATCCCCAGGAAGGCTCTCTGCAGCTGCTCTGTGCCTTTCAGGACAAGTCAGGAGAGCGTGGTAGGGGAGGAGCATTTTCATCCAGCGGAGGAAAACTAGTGCAGGATGTAAGCTCTGCAGCACGGTGTGGTCTCAGGGTAAGAAGCCAAAGCTTGAATACAGCAACAGCTAAACACACGCGCACACGCACACGCACTTACATGCACGCACATGCACACACAAAAAACACACACAAACATATGCATCACGCACGCACACGCACGTACGCATGCACGCATGCACGGTTCTTCTTGTTTCCATCTGACCCTGTCACATTTCCTGTAGTTCTCGCGGTGGAGAAGCTGTGGCCCAGGAGAGTGTGGGTAAGCACCAGTCATGAACAGAAAGCTACGGCTGGGTTTTACATCTCAGCTGGACTTTCCATTACAGGACTGACACCAGCCGTGTTCAGTTCACTCCAGCGTCTCCCACCTCTCCTCTGCTATATTGTGCTTTTAAAAGCCGCTTCATCTTTATTTAAAACAATTTTAAGTAATTGTTGGTATGGGTTCCTAGGTTTTGTAGATGACATGAGGATCAAAGTTGGCTGTCCCTCTAGCACTCAGAAAGGTGCCTAGAATACAGTCGGCCTTCAATTAATATTTGTGACTTGGAAACAGTTATTGTCTTTCTGTGGTAAACATAAGAAGGAGCTTTGTGATAAGCGTTGCAATTGCTATGTTTTTTTGAGTGACCGCCCAGTACCCTCGACTGTGGCTGTTGCTCCTCAATGCTAGAACACTTGCTCAGCAGGCTCAACTTCAGTCCCCATGAAATTATCCTCACTTCTAACTCCTTGGTAGCGTCTCCCCTCATTCATGCACCATCCCCGTCAGCAGCGGAGGAACTCTACACAGCCTCTCAGGGGCGCCTGCTGACGTAAGATTTCTTTCTAGTGACCCTTCCCGAGAGACCTTTCACACCTGCCGCTGTCCAGAACTGGTTAGCACGAGAACCGGGTGACCCTGCATTTGTCTGTGTGGAGCGTGAACTCTGGCTTGAGTTAGCAGCAAACGACATCTCCCTCAAGGCTTACTTGCCTGTGGTCAGAGCACCACACACAGGAAGAAGCAGGACACCCCCCTCCCCCCCGCTGTGCAGCCTGTGTGCCCAGCACCAGATGTTGCCTGCTTTCTACCCTAATGCTTGTCCAGATGCCTGTCTGGCCACTGCTGTGTTTTTACCATGAGTCAGGAAAATGACACAAAACAACAAGTTCCCCGAACACTGAAGTGCAGAAAGTTAGACAACACAACAGTTAGCTGAATGGACAAGACAGTAAACAGGAAAATAAACTGTGATATCAACTCTACATGTCTGGTCTAGACACTGGCTTTCAGGAATACAGAGTCCATTCTTTTATTTGGGGCGCAGTGTCCCACAGTGTAGGTCAAGCTGGTCTTGAACAATCCATCTTCCTGTCTCAGCTTTTGGGGTGTTGGGGGGCAATCCACAGGTGGCCTATGTTCTGTTCTCACTGTTTGGGCACACAGTTCAGTTACAGATTCACAGGTTTGAAGATGCATTCTTTAGTCTTTGTCTTCCTACACATTTACACATTGACTGGAGGAGACAGCCATTGTTCTGTAAATTTAACTGAAGGACTATGAAAAGATTTTGATTTGCACAAACCATTCCCATGCAGTCATCACCTCTGGGGGGGGGGGAGTTCTGTAGTTGCCCTGTTGCTGATAGTGTGTTGGGTTCTGTAAAGACACCAGGAAAGAAAGCATGGCCTTTGACCTCAAGGTCAAGGGGGACTTTTCAACAAGTGAGTAGTTTGGCTCGAGAAGGAGTGCCCTGAGAGTCCATGGGCGGAAGCTGTCCTTAGAAAGACAAAGCTGGGCTAGCACCTGTGTAGTCTCCTCCCGGACACGGCCTCTGAGGCTGGGCTGTCCACGCTTCCTGGTGAGGTGGAGGTTGGAGCGCTCACTCAAAGCCAGGGTCCGTTTGCTTTTCTTTTTCTGCTAATGACTATGTCTAACAGTTAATCTAAATATGATGCGGGATTGTTTATTCCTCAAAAATTTCCATTCTCCTCTGTGAAAACCTAAAACGGAGCCAGTTTGACCTGCCTCAGAGACCTACCAAGAGCTGCTTAGAGACTTGTATTATTTTAAGCGCCTTATTATGACTCTTATAATTCCTAATGTTTGCTTTTAATGAAAATAAAAACTGAATTCAGAACGAAATCCATCAGAGCCTGCTTTAGTGGTAGAAAAAGCTGAGAACAGAGGTGGCGTGAAAGCAATTGTATCAAAGAGCAGGGAGAAATCACCCAAGCACACCCTGCGTTTGAAGCCGTCCAGTACCCGACTCTCCAACACCTCTTTCATGCTGCTTCCAAATGTCGAGCCTAGAAGGACTTGATCTGAACATATTTCTCCAGATATCTAATTCCAGTAACTTCACAATATACATTTTGAGGTACATACATACTCATTTAAAATGGCTTTCATTGTAAGTTAGGTTGCCGGAGACTTGTGTTCTGGGTAATAAAGTACGGTGGAGGAGAGTCACTTGTGGCAGGTAGCAAAGAAATTTCAATAAAGTAAACTCTTAGTATTATCAAAATTATACATTTGGGGCTGTTAGCATGGCCTAGAAAAAGATGAGGACAGGCTCATCTCATTAAAAGAGAAGAAATAGTGGAATTAGCTTGAATCTAATTACAAGCCACACTATCTAATGTAAAAACACGACTGTTTTTTTCACTCCCATTCATTTTGACTAGTAATTAGTTTTGGCCTCTAAAATGCCACCCTTTAATCATCCCAACACAGATGTGATTTGCCGTGCAATTTAATCTTGCTTTAATGAAGAACTAATGGACGCATCGCAAATTACTTTCCCTGTTGGAGAAAAATTCTATTTCCTGCTTTTCAAAAGATCAAGAGTGTCTTGTGATAATAGCCGGCGGCCCTGGCAGCCTCACCCACACAGCAAACAGGCTCTTTTACTCAACTCCCAATTCAATGGAGAAAAAGAGGCTACAATTAGCAACAACGCAGGGGAGACGCAGCATTACAGCCCCGAATCACTCACTGTAGCTCAGCCCCCAGCAAGCACTGGCTTGTTAGAGCCAGGTCTAAGTGTCAGGCGCGAACAATGCACGGTGATAAATTACTCTCTCCAAACAGCTGCACCGCTAATTTTCAATTATACACACAAATGGCTCTCAGATTGGAAGAAAATGGAGCGCCCGGGGAGAACAGTAGTGGATTTCTGTGTTTGTTTGGTAGTGAGTGTGGAGGCGGGAGGATGGCATCTTGAAAGCAAACCCTCGCTAGGAGCTGGCCTGAGTCTCCCAGGGACTCTGCTTCCACGCTAGGCTCCAGCCTCCCAAAGGTGTGAGATTGTGAACCACTTTCCCTCGTGGGTTTCTGCCTTTCTCTTCTTTGGTTTGTTTGCGTACACCATCACCCACTGTATTTGAGAACTCACTCTACCCTCGCGGACTGGTCTTGGGCTTGGTATTCTGTTCCCATGGTGTTCTGTTCCCTTGCTGCCCTGGCCACCACACTGCCCTCCCCCAGTCCTCCCACGCCCCTCTCATTCCCTCCGTCACTGCCAGTTCAACTGCGCTCGAACGGTGCCTTCCTCCCCTCACTTCTCTCAATCCGTATGCCTGGACTCCAAAGATGCCATCGGTCAGAATGCCCGAAGCATTCATTCTTACACAATAGATTTCACTTTTTATTTGTTTTTGTTTTGTTTTGTTTTTAAGATGAGGTCTCCGATAGCCCAGGCTGGCCTAGAACATTATAGAGAAGCGTATGACCTTGACTCCTGAGTCTCCTGCCTTTACCTTTCCAGTACTGGGGAAACAGCATTGGGCCACCACCCTGCATTTAGGCTGTGTTTAGGGCTGGAACCCAGGACCTCAGGCATGCTAGTCAAATAATTTACCAACTGAGTGCTATCACTCGGAAAACTCAAGTTGTTTTTCTAAACAAAGACTTGCCTTAGAGATAGTAACATGTGTCCAGACGTCTTCCCAATGGTGAGGTAATTGGCATTGGTTTTTGATGCTAGGATAAGCGATACCCTGGGCACACATATTACTCATGTTTTCTTCACTCCACATTCTTCCTGTGCTCACAGATTCAGCCTTTTGTGGGATTGGAGTTCTGAGAGGCGTTGGTACTGGACCGTTTCTGGCTCTTTGGGGAAGGCTTGCAGTGGAGTTGTGTAAACCTTGTCTAGCTCAGCGCACGAGCACCTGTGGACCACCTGCTATTGTTCCTACTCCTCGGTGTCTCACTGTGGCTGTTTACCAGAAAGCACACGGCAGAGGCTGGCTGTGCTACGGAAAGATGCTGAAGAGCCCTGTGGTGGTGGTGGTGGTGGTGGTGGTGGTGTGTGTGTGTGTGCGTGCGTGCGTGTGTGTGTGTGTGTGTGTGTGTGTGTTACTTAACTAATTTGAGAGAACGTTTAACTATGTAGCCTCAGACACAGAAATCTGCTTGCCTCTGTCTCCCAGCTGCTGGGATTAAAGGCCTGTGCCTTTGTTTTGTGAAAGAAAGCTTGAAGTTCTGTCTTGTTGAGTCTGCTTCTTGTACTGAGCAGGGCATTGCTACCAAAAGTGTGACACAGGCTTTGCAGGCCAGAGGAGCTGCTCTTCTCTTTTTGCGGGGTTGGTTAGTGTCCCTTTAGAATGACCCGTCCCTGTCTCTGGTGGTTGTCAGGGACTCCTCGCCATCATCTTCTCTGGGGTGCAGGCCTCGCAGACAGGCCCATCCAGCTTTTGCATTCCCTTCTTCACGAATGCTGCTTTAAACCCTTGACTTCAAAAGACGGTAGGACCTGGGTGCTGGGGCCACATGTTAATGACCGGTCACTTGGCCAGGAGAGGCTAATGACCATGCTGATTTCCAAGACTGACTGTAATGTGAATTAATGTGCAAAAAGGTGATTTCTCAAATGGAATTTGTTGGAAAAAGAGCAATCACTTCACAAGGATGAGGTGGGTGGGTCAGAGGTCTCCCAGATCAGTCTTCAGCAAGGAAAAACTGGGAGTGGGGTATGTTTGAGTTAGGAATGTTTCTGCTCAGGAACACTGTCTGAGACATTAGAAGTAACTTTTGCTTCAGTGGGAGGCTGCTGGGAGTGGGGGATGGGTGTGATATGGAGTGGAAATGCCCTACCTTCTTTTTTTTTTTCTGCTGAAGTAGGATTTTGCTCCTTCTACTTTATAATCGTTACAGAAATTTAAACCTCAAACCATTTCAGCTCAGGCTTATCCTAAGCTTGTTAGTGGTCTCCGATGCCGTGGACGATAGGCTGCAGCATTACCATAAATCAGCAGAATTAACTATGATCTTCAGAAGCTCGCTGGAAAGTGGGTGACAGAGCCCGCAATTGGGCACCCTGAGTATTACGATAACGTTCTACATTAAATGTTCATAATCTACTTACAGCCGGGCTTCAAGTACACTTGGTGTTTGTGCTTTGCCCACTATAGAAGCCGGTAACCATTATTAGAGACACGCGAGGCCTCATTATCTGCAAATGTGGAGTGTGAAATATATGACCTTCCGTGGAGCAGAGGTTCCTTTAATTAATTTTAAAAATTGCTCTTTTTTTATTTAAATGCAGTTACTACTTTTTCCACTTCAGAAGGGGCTTGAAATCACATTGTTTCTTCTTGTTACTTCGCCGCTCAGAAGGACAGTGATCTGTAAATTCAGACACTAGATTCCAAGCTTCCCTGAAGTATGTGCTGTTTCTCCTCTTCTATAGCCAATACCAGTGTTTGTACAGTCTTAAGACTCAGAAAGGAGAGACCCATACTGTTCAGAAAGGAACGATTTGTGTTTAAATATAGGTTGGTTACTACCTACAAGGTGCTTTTTGCACCACCTCATCTATCCAAGGCCACAGCCTTTGACCTGGCCTGGGAATAAAACCTGGACCAGGTTTGCTCTATTTTGTTCTCATTCTTTATTAGATTCTTTACTTACCAGAGTGTATTGGTCAGTTTACTAGATGTGTACATGCAAAAATATCCAGGCAAATCATTTTTGTTAAATGAAAAAGAAACTTTCCTTTTCAGTGTTGAAAACGTACAGCCATCCGTTGCTTGAATGAAGAGCCACCTCACCAGACAGGCATGCATATATATATACATATACATACACACACACACACACACACACACACACACACACACACACACACACACACACACACACATATATATATATATATCACAGTCAGGCAACACATTGAACAGTAAGAAAGTTAAACATGTCCAGGACTTTCTTTTTCTTTTGAGGCAGGGTCTCAGGTAGCCCAGGCCGTCCTCCAACTTTCTATGTATCCAAGGATGACTTCAAACTCCTGACCCTCCTGCCTCTACTTCCTGAGTGCTGGGATTACCTGTGTTAACAGAGGTTTCTGTCCTGCCTGGTCCTGCAGTTGTTCAGTCCAAGCCTTTCCTCTTCCCAGAATTCTCCTGTTCTGGTGGCCCCACCTACCTGGCTACTGGCCAATCAGCATTTTATTAAACCAATACAAGTGACAAATCTCTACAGAGTACAAGACCATTGTCCACAGCACTCCTCCCCCCTCTTTTCTTCAAAACAAGAACTCTGAATCTAACCTCCGTTGTTTAGTTTTCTTCCTGACCATTATCCTTAACAACTTGTAACCAACACTCTAAAGAAAGACAAACATCATAATCCATTTTGGGGGGGGAATGTGGACATAGTTTTCTAGGCTATTTCTTGCAGGTTGGGGGCACTGATAATCTTATGGGGGACCCAAAGAAAATTTATAATTATGGTCAAGTCCTGACTGGAATATTCTGTGAGGCTTGATCATCTCAGCCAACAGTCTTGAGGTTGTTCTGAATGTAGAACTCAGAGGAAACTCCAACAGAGGTCCTCTGAAATGTTGGATCATCTGGGCCATTCACTCCTATCAGAAATTTTTCAGAGAGTCTTCCTTGATCAAATCTGATTTTTTCTAAACCCAGAATGAATTCACAGCCTTTCATTTTCTGTGGAAACAAAAGCAAAACCTCTTCTCTAAATATTTTTTGTTAAATATCTTTTGATTTAAATTTTGAAGTCAAGGCATTTTAAAAATATATATGTTGGATTAATGCAGCAGCATTTATAATGAAATGTCTTTTAGCAGCTGTTGCTCCTTCCTCAGCCATCAAACAATTCAAGACAACAAAATAACATACAGTATCCAGATTCTCTGTATATTTTCTGTCTTTATGTGGCTTTATTCTAAACTTTATTTCTTTTATTTTTATTTTTTTTTTTTGAGGCACGATTTCTCTGTATATCTTTGACTGTGCTAGAACTCACTCTGTAGACCAGGCTGTCCTTTAATTCACAGAGATTTGCCTGCCTCTGCCTCCCAAGTGCTGGAACTAAAGGTGTGTGCCACCACACCCAACTATCTCTCTCTCTCTCTCTCTCTCTCTCTCTCTCTCTCTCTCTCTCTCTCTCTCTCTCTCTTTAAAGGACTTTATCCTTTTTCTTTTTTTCCCAAGCCTACATATATATTTTAAAACACACTGTAAACTGTTTAGAGGTTTTTTTTCATTTGAATCTAACTTTTTTGTATATCTCTTTTTCTGACGACATGAATCTTTAATTTGCTAAGCAATAGGCTAGGATTAAAGCTGTGTCTTTGATGGCTGGATCCATCCCATTCATTAGCTTTCTGAGAGTCTAGCTTCATGGCGGAGATACTGGTGGGAGCCATGTTCATTGCCACCACTCTGTTCAGTTTCAAAGTCCCTGGCACCAAGCATGCTGTTGGATATTCATAAACACCATTTAAGTGTTTGGTGGCAGGGGCTTCTTAAAAGGGCTGCAAGGTTTTGACAGCTAAAGCTGAGTCAGGAAGCCTCTCTTAAATAAGATGCACTTGCCTCTAGCAAACAACCCATGTGAGAAAATGCTACTACCAAGAAGTCATGCTTAATTATGTTATTTTGTCTCTAGAATTACTTCCCAAGCTCTTTCGGGTTTTATGTGGATGTAGTTGCCCATGTTGGTGCCATTTGTTGACAGTGGTTTCTGTTCTACCTGGTCCCTTGGCTGTTCAGTCCCAAAGAAACACACAGAGGCCTGTAATAATTATAAGCTGGTTGGCCTATCAGCTCAGACTTCTTATTAACTAACTCTTACATCTTAAATTAACCCACAATTCTTGTCTGTGTTAGCCATGTGGCTTGGTACCTTTTATCAGTGAGGCATTCTCATCTGGATGACGACTGCAGACTGAGCCTTTCCTCTTCCCAGAATTCTCCTGTTCTGCTTGCCCTGCCTATACTTCCTGCCTGACTACTGGCCAATCAGCATTTTATTAAATCAAAACAAGTGACTAATCTTTACAGGGTACAAGACCATTGTTCCACAGCACAAACGTACAATATCATGCCCAGCTACCTTACTGAGGATAAAAACAAAGACATTTGTTTTTATTGATGGGCATGCACACATGGATGTGGGTAACTTAGGAGGTCAGAGGAGGGCGTTGGATCCTCTGGAGCTGGAGTTATGAGCAGTTGTGATCTGCTTGAAGAGCCTGCTGGAAACCAAACTCAGGTCCTTTGCAAGAGCAGCAAACACACTCAAATAATGAGCCACATCTCCAGCCCCCATGTAGAGGATTTCTGTTGCATGACTCGTTGGGCTAAAATGAAGACCAAATGAATGATGAGACAGGTGGATCCAACTTACGTCCCCACTGCTTTGCACACGTGCAACGGTTTTGACATTTCTTCTCATGCACAATGGCAATGTAAAGACATTTATCCTTATACAAGACCCTGAATGAGACCAAATATGATCCTAAGTGGGACATCTTTACAACCTCAGAAACTTCTCAAACTCACACTCTTTCAAAGAAGCTCTGCCCCTTGGGTCTTGCTGGGTTTACAGAGGCATCAGAGTCCTCAAGATTCCACGCACAGGGCTACGAGCAGTCCACCTGAACATCTACTTAGGGCTTTGGTTTGTGAGTCCTCTATGCCCACAATTTTCCAATCCGTCCCAAAACAAAGTAGGTAGTTTCCTGAATCTTTAGGTAGATGAGGAAATCAAATATTTGGAATTGTTAAGCAAGTTATATGATACAGGATTTGTATCCAAGTTTTTGGCTCTAAAAGATCAAAATTTAAATTATCAAGCTACACTGACTTAAATTTTTATTTTATTTATTTATTTTGAGACAGGGTCTCTCACTATATAGCTCTGATTGTCCTGAAACTCACTATGTAGACCAGGTTGGCCTCAAACTCATAGATGTCAGCCTGCCTCTGTCTCTCAAGTTCTGAGATTAAAGGTGTATGCCACCACTCCCAGCCGACGTAAATGTTTAAATAAATATATCATATGCGATCAATATTTGAAGGTATGGGCTAAAATGAAACCTACAGCTTATTTAGCCACCATGTTATTCACTTAAAAAACATACCCAAGATTTTTGTGTGTGCGGGAGCATGAGTGTGTGCAGGTGCACATCTGTGCAGGTTTTATGTGCATGTGTGTACGTGCACTGATGTGGAGGCCAGAGGGAGACCTTGAATGCTGTCCACCTTATTTTGAGACCAGACGCCCCCACTGGCCTGGAACTCTGTGTCTCACTTTCTGTGTGAGTTCCAGGGATCAAATTCAGGCTCTCAGATTTGCAAGACAAAAACTTCACTGCCTGAGCCACATCCCCAGACCCAAGATTTTCTCCTCCCTCCCTCCCTCCCTCCCTCCCTCCCTCCCTCCCTCCCTCCCTCCCTCCCTCCCTCCTTCCCTCCCTCCCTCCTTCCCTCTCTCTCTCTCTCTCTCTCTCTCTCTCTCTCTCTCTCTCTCTCTCTCTCTTTTTAAGAAATCACTTTCCTTCTCCAAAGGAAAGGCATTTTTATCTATTGATCAGAGGGGAGATAAAAAGGACCACTGTGTTCTGGATTGCTCAGCCAGCAGTGTACACGATGGTAACTTCAGACAGAACTGTGTTTTCTTTTTCCTCTGGGGCATGGTGACCATTAATGATGGTTTCATTAAAGGCAAAATTGCTCCCTAAAATGAATTTGGAAAAGTTCCAAGGATAAACGGATGTGCTGTATATCTGGGTCCTTTGGCACTGTTACAATGCGAAGCAAAAAGAAGAGAGAAGGATGCTGGAAGACTTCCCTTTTTGGCAACAGGGCAATTCATGTTCATCAATATATACTAACGTTGCAAAGGGATTCAGGCACATAGACCAGGCAACAATCAGTGGGACAGAATGCAAAGCCTAGGATAAACTAGTGTGTGTATGAGAGGCAGCCATGGCCAAAAAATAAAAATAAATCATTCCAAACAAGTGGAATTGGTTCAATCCATGTGTTGAAACAATAGGTTGCCCATTTCAGGTTTAAAAAAAAAAAAAACATCTGGGCTCTATCATTCACAATGAAAGTCCCAAAGAATTATTTTTCAATGTAATAAATAAAACAATGCCAATATAAAACATAATAAAATTCCTAGAAGAAGAACTGAGGAGATGGCTCAGTGATTCAGAGCACGGGCTGTGACTTCAATTCCTGGGACCCATGAGGCAGCTGAAAGCCGTTTGTAAGTCCAGTCCCAGGGGATCTGATGTCCTCTACTGGCCTCCTCAGGCACTGCATGGTGGTTCACACAGGCAACAACACATCCATGCATATAAAATAAAATTGATAGAAGTTTTCAATTCCTAGAGGAGACGGTTTTCATTGTTTTTAACCAGGAAAGTGGTTTCTAACTGAACCGCAAAATGACCTCATCATTAATGAAGAATCCACAAGCTTATGTAACAGTCGCCATCTTTTCTACAGCCACAGATTCATTGGAAAGCTAAAAGATGGCAGTAGACTGAAAAGCACTGTCTGTACTGTATCAGACATTGAAGGCGTACTAGATACAATGTGTAGAGTTCCCTCAATGACCCTTACTCCAGCTTAGACCAGCAAAGGATGCAAAGAGGCAGTCCCTTCTCGGAGGATGAAACACGGTATGCAGTAAATATGGATGGGTCGCATCCCTAGTATTTGAAGAACTGCAAATGAGACCGGTTACCAGTATGTAATTATTCAACCAGCAGACAGGTAGGAGGCTGCTTGGGTCCTGCACAGATGAAAACATGGGAGAAACACACGTGTACCTGTGGTGCGCTGTGGATGAGTGGGCACAATATTCATCAACATTAAAACCACCCCAGTTTGCAACTTACCTCCAAAATACCAGGGAGTATTTTGCTTCTGCATTCAAGATGTTTGTGCAACAAGCCAATCTTTTTTTCTTTTCTTTTCTTTTCTTTTCTTTTCTTTTCTTTTCTTTTCTTTTCTTTCTTCCTTTCTTTCTTTCTTTCTTTTCCTTCCTTCCTTCCTTCCTTCCTTCCTTCCTTCCTTCCTTCCTTCCTTCCGTCCGTCTCTTTTTTGCTTCAGACAGGGTCTCATACAGCTTCAGGCTGATCCAAAACTTACTTTTTTTTTTTTTTTTTTTAAAAAGCTGAGATTTGACCTTGAACTCCTGATCCTCCGGTTCCAGTTACTAAGTACTAAGATGACAAGAGTACATCACCATGCCTGGTTCATGTAGTGTTTGGAACTGAACCCAAGGCTTCATGTGTGCTAGCCAAGTATTCTAACAATTGAGCCACATCTCTAGGCCTTAACAACTCTCGTAAAAAAAAAAAATCATTGGAAACCTAGGAGTCTATCCATATTAAGTTTATATACTCTTAGGCTGAGACTTTACATCCCCACATGGGATTCATTCAGCCCTTAACCTTTGTAAAAGGGCGATTCTCAGATTAAGATGTGCCCTGCAACCCCGTGCTTATAAAACCTCTTGATCTCTCATCTGTATCGTGCATAGAAAACTCTGGTTTAATTCTCTGTCCTGGCTCCAGCAGCAGCTCTGAAAGACACAGCTCTATCCCTGAGTTGTTAACACCCAGAGAAAGGACAGAGCTGGGAGTCTATGTGTGAAGGCTTCCTGTGTGCTCCCGAAGTGTGTAATTGATCAAGCAACACTTGCATATGGTGGGTAGAGTGATGCTTGCTGTCGGTGCTGGGGATAATGAAGTCGGGAAAGCTGGCGTCAACTCCTGTGAGGCTCAGTTCTGTGGTAAAAACATTTAAGACCTTCTGTTCTGGTGAGTTTTAAGGACATGAAACACACACCAACTCACCTCTCTCTGTGCTGGGCTTGATGCTGACAGACATAAGAGAGAAGGTGGAAACCGAGTCCAGAGAGAGAGAACAGTGTGTGCTTGGGATGCTGCCCAGGGTTCTAAAATTGCTAGCACCTAGACTAATGACTTCAGTCTTCATCCTCGAACAGGCCAAGTTTAATGAACAGGCCAGTTTTAATGCCGACTCTCCTCAGCATGTTCCTTGAGAGTTTGTTTCCATTTTTGATGGTTTTATTTCTAAACAGAGTATCTGTATGCCATCTTCATGATGCAGAAACATTCTGAGAGGTCTTTGAGATGGCCCAGCAGCTCTCGGGGCTTGTCTTGTGAATTTGAGGGTGGATTGTAGACAGAGGTTTATTATGGTTGGAAACTTTTTTCTCATTATTATTATTATTATTATTATTATTATTATTATTAAAATTTTCTGCCTCCTCCCCACCTCCCATTTCCCTCCCCCTCCCTTAACTCTCCTCCCCCTCCCTTAACTCTCCTCTCCCTCCCTTTCCAGTCCAAGGAGCAGTCAGGGTTCCCTGCCCTGCGGGAAGTCCAAGGTCCAACCCCCTCCATCCAGGTCCAGGAAGGTGTGCATCTAAACAGACTAGGTTCCCCCAAAGCCAGTACATGCAGTAGGATCAAAGCCAGTGCCATTGTTCTTGGCTTCTCAGTCAGCCCTCATTGTCTGCCACGTTCAGAGAATCCGGTTTGATCCCATGCTTTTTCAGTCCCAGTCAAGCTGGCCTTGGTGAGCTCCCATTAGACCAGCCCCACCATCTCAGTGGGTGGGCGCACTCCTCGCGGTCCTGACTTCCTTGCTCATGTTCTCCCTACTTCAGCTCCTCATTTGGGCCTTGGGAGCTCAGTCCTGCACTCCAATGTGGGTCTCTGTCTCTATCTCCATCCATTGCCAGATGAAGCTTCTATAGTGATATGCAAGATATTCATCAGAATGGCTATAGGAAAGGGCCATTTCAGGCTCCCTCTCCTCAGCTGCCCAAGGAACTAGCTGGGGACATCTCCATGGATACCTGGGAACCCCTCTAGAGTGAAGTCTTTTGCTAACCCTAAAATGGCTCCCTTAATTAAGATATCTTCTTCCCTGCACCCCTATCCACCCTTCCTCCATCCCAACCATCCCATTCCCCCAGGGTCTCCCCATCCTCCCCTCCTCACTTTTCTCTCCACATCTCCCCATCACCTCTTACCTTTTATGGTTGGAATCTTAACAGGGAAGAGAATCAGTACTTCTGTTCTCTCTCTCTCTCTCTCTCTCTCTCTCTCTCTCTCTCTCTTTCTCTCTCTCTCTCTCTGCGTGTGTGTGTGGCAGGAATTAGGGTACCATGGAGAGGTGACCCTAGGGCAGCGTTTCTCAATGTGTGGGTTGTGACCTATTTGGGGGAGTTGATTCCTCTAAAACTATCAGCCAACAGCTATTTACATTATAATTCATAACAGCAGCAAAATTACAGCCATGAAGTAGCAATGAAATAATTTTATGGTTGGGGGTTACCGCAGCATGAGGAACTATATTAAAGGTTCACAGGATTAGGAAGGTTGAGAAGCACTGTCCCATGGGCTGGGGCGAGGTCTGGGAGGGGGATGAGCTGCTGGTCCAGTTGGTCCAACCATGGGAAATGTGGGTGTCAGTTTCAGGCTTAGGCATGTGTTGTCTTTAGACAGGTGTGCATTTAGGAAATGGCACAGACCCTGGAGCCAGGCTCTCCCCACCCGGCTGCCAGTGAACACATTCGGACACCTGCTGCTTGGGGTCCTGGCCCTACCAGAGAACCTTTTCCTTCTGCTGGTATCACTGGCTCACCTGAAACTTGCTTGAACTTGTAGTGATCCTTCTTCTTCAGCCTCCTGCACACATTTGAAGATCCACATCCCTCTAGTTGAAGTGAGTGCAGGAGACACATCACTTATTAAAGTAACCAGTTTGTTGAGTTGTTTTTTCACCCTAAATTTATTTGCTGGGGGGTGGGGGAGAGGCTGGAGAGATGGCTCAGTGGTTAAGAGCACTGGCTGCTCTTCCAGAGGTCCTGAGTTCAATTCCCAGCAACCACATGGTGGCTCACAACCATCTGTAATGAGATCTGGCGCCCTCCTCTGGCATGTGGGCATACATGGAGGCAGAATGTTGTATACATAATAAATAAATAAATCTTAAAAAATTATTTGTAGGGGGATTTTTGTAGGTGATATTTAATTTTGTTTCACATGGGGGACAGTCTGAGAAGCTGTGACATCCATCCATTTGATTTGCAACCAGTGTTTCCCAACTCTTCCTTTGCTGAGGAATTATTTTTTACGAGGCGATTATTCGCTGCATAACTATTTAATTCTGATGCAGATAGAGAAATGAGGGCATGCCGATTAACACTGAAGTTATCATCAGCCCTAAAGGCACTTCAGTTCTGTTCTTATAATGTGGACCTCACACCCCTATTTCTGCTAAAGTCCTTTCTTTAAAGGCAGGGCGGGCTGATCAGTGCAGAAATAAAGGTCTCCAGACCTTCGTTTTGGCCAAGGGCTAAACTTAGTTCTCTTGTGGGCTGGGATGTGGTAGGTTGGTAACAGGCATGCCTAGCATGTGCAGAATTCTGGGTTTCATGCCCAGCACCAAATAAATCAGCCATGGTGGCTCACACCTGTCATCGCAACACAAGCGGCAGAGTAGGGAGGATCAGGTTCAAGGTCATCCCCGGCAACCCCGGGCGACTAGATACCCTGTCACCTTGAAAAGTGCAGAATGGTAAGAACTTAAGGGCTGATGAAAGACTTCCCTCCAGAAGGCCAGTTCCTCTCAGACTGCTGCCCAGGACGCCCATGGGCACAGAAAGTTTGTTCAGGACTTTTGACTTCTGTCTCCCACACACTTCTGAGCAGAGGTGGGAGGGGTTACTTTTTGTGTGGAGATCCAGCGAATTTTTGCGCCAATTGAAGACGACGAATTAATGCTTCTCTGATATTCCTCAGATGAAAACCCCATGAACTAACCATTTTAGAGCATTAAGCTTTGCTTCATAATGCATTTTCCACAGATGAATCAAAGGCCCTAATGCATTTGCTATTTGGGAATAATAAAGCATGAAGTGGGGCGAGGACTTTCACATTTACATAAGAAGAAAGAGCCAGGAAAGTTCAGGACAATCCAGCGCAGAGGAAGGTGCCCCTGAGAAAGGCTCTGAAAACACAGCCTGCCCCTTCAAAAGGGTGCTGCTCCTCCTTCTCTTCACCTCCCTAGAACTTTCTAGAGCCCAGTGTCCTGCTAGCCTCTTTTGGTGCTCCCGGGAGTGGCAAAAGGCCAGAAGAAACAAGGGAAAGAACGGTGGAGTGTGTATGTGGGGGTTGTCTTCAGTGTGGATGAGCTACCACAACTTATATTAGGACTATAACGGCATGTCCAAAGAAAGTGCGCTGCCTACTTTTATGTCACACAAACTCAAGCAATTTGGGAAGAGGGTCTCTGAACTGAGAAAATGCTTCCTGAAGATTGACCGATAGGCAAGTCTGTAGTACATTTTCTTAATTAGTGATTGATGGGAGAGGGCCCAATGTGGGTGGTGACACCCCTGGGCTGGTCCTGCAGGGTTACAAGAACGCAGGCTGAGCAGGCCATGGGGAGTGGGTGAGGAAGCAGCATTTCTACATGGCGTCTGCTTCAGTCCCTGCCTCCAGTTCTTGGTCTGCTAGAGTTCTGGTCTAACTTCTCTCAGACAGGGACTGTTATGTGGACGGGAAATGCATCCCTTCCTTCCCAAGCTGCGTACAGGTATGGTGCTGTGTCACAGCAACAGAAACCCAACCAAGACAAATAGAAACTTCAGGATTAGCAGCGATCTGATCAGGAAGATAAGATGGGATTGGTGACCTTTGCAGTCTGCAGAAACTCCCGTCTGTAGAGAAACAGTCTCTTCCGAGGTTGCCCGCACCTCCCCAGGCTCTCAAGAAACTTGGCTGAAGAGCAGCGGAATCAAACAACTCTAGTTGTATGCTCAGCAGCTTGTTAAGTGGGAGTTTTTACTTTTACACAAAAACTACTATGTAGAATCAGTTTTATTTAATTGATTCATAACAAAACAAATCCAGGGAATAGAGGCTGTGTTGGGACAGGTTTGGCTATGTGTGGTAGCAAGCCCCATCATCAAGCCATGAACAGGACTAAATGCTCCTTTCTTTCTCCAGCAAAAAGAGTTCAGGGTTGACGTGGGTGGGGTTGGGTCACTGGCTGTTTTGCTGCTCTGAGTTTGCCTCATTTCTGAAAGTGGCAGTCTTCGCTGCGGTCATCATGTTTACATCCCAGCCAACAGGAATGAAGAAGGGATGTAGAGGACAGAGCACGAAGGCGAGCACCAGGAGCTGCTGCCTTGCTCCTCCATATGTATTCTAAGGGAGGCAGAAATTGTATTCTCTGTTCTGGGCAATGATGTGCCTACCCAGACACACAATGAGTCGGTTACATGCCAACTAGATGCCTATTGAATATCTATTCATCATAACATCATAACATACTTCCTTACTTTTATCTTTACTGATTTTCCCTGGATGCTCATAGTGGCTGACTCTTCCCTTATGTTTCGTGATGTCAGTATCACTGGTAATTAGGTGGGAACCCCAGAGCCAGCAGCAGCAATGGTTTGTAACTAAGGTGGGGATAAAGAGGCATAAAGAGCCTTTTACTCTCTTTGTTCATAGGCGAGCTTCTTTCCCCTAGTTTTGGGCAAAGCATCTTATCACACAGTACAAAGACAAGGAGAAAGTTAACTGGCTTTCCTGTGGTCAATGGCAGAGCGTTTCACAGAAAGGATAGCTGCTTTCTCCAGGGAATGAGTTTAGAGAAATGCAGAGGCATTAGACTTGGAAAAAACAAAATCTTAAAAAAAAAATCACTGATAGACAACAAAAGCCTTTTTTTTTGAGGGGTGGGGGTTTTGAGACAAGGTTTCTCTGTGTAACCACCCTAGCTGTCCTAGCTCTTGTAGATCAGGCTGGTCATGAATTCACAGAGATCCACCTGCCTCTACCTCCTGAGTCCTGGGATTAAAGGAGTGCGCCACCACTGACTGGTGCCAAAAGCCTTTTGAGTCTCTTTTGCTCTTCACTGAACATCCTTTGCTCCAAACTGTTGTCCACAGAGCAAAGTAATTTTACGGAGTTAACCACTAGAAGTGGTGGGTGCCATCCATGACCAACAAAAACCAGTGTATTCACCATAGAAAGACTTATCTTCATGGTGCGGTGGGTTTCCTCACCTGGGGAAGCTGTTTGGTAGGTAACACGTGAAGGTCAGAAGAGGAAGAAGTCTTCTGTGGACCGGGATTCAGAGATGGAAATAAAAGCACAAGCATTGCCATGTACTGCTAGACCAGGTCTGGCAATGGATGCCTGGTGGAGCAGTGGAAGAACAGACCTTAGTATCGTTAAGAATGGAGCTTACTGTGCTTAGCAAACAAGTGAAGAGTATACTGAGACCCCTAAATCAGAATCAGTGAGCTCACTGATTCTGGACTGAGAGTTGGGATACCTGCCTAGGACCAGACTAGGCCCTCTGAATGTGAGGGACAGTTCTGTGGCTTGGGCAGACTGTGGGGTCCCTAGCAGTAAGACCAGGATTTAACCCTAGTTCATGAGCTGGCTTTTTGGAGCTCATTCCTTATGGAGGGATACCTTGCTCAGCCTCAATATGGGTTGGGGGGGAGGGGCTTGGTCCTGCCTCAGCTTGATATGCCAGACTTTGTTGATTCCCCATGGAGTCCACAAATTTCTGAGGAGTGGATGGGGGGTTGGATGGGGGAAAGTTGGGATGGGGAGTGGGAGGAGGAACTGTGATTGGTATGTAAAATAAAAAAATCTTCTTGATGGGGAACCTCAGCCAATCACATTCAGTTTTGGGCGTGTTCCCCTTGGGCCAAAAGAAACATATAAAACACCCATGTGCGTTTGTTTCCTCCTCTTGCAGCAGGATGTGATCTGCCTCACTAAAAAAGGTACTGAGCCACATGGCTAAACTAGATCAGATAATGGGTTAATCAAGATGTGAGAGTTAGCCAGTGAGAGGCTAGAGCTAATGGGCCAATCAGCTTTATAACTTAAAAAGATCTCTGTGTGATTTCTTTGGGGCTTGCCAGCTGTGGGGTACAGGGTGGGACAGAAACCCCAACAAACAAGCAGGCCTGGCTTCCTTCATGTTACACCTTCTTTTTAAAAAGAGGAGTGTATTGGAACCACCCATTGCTGTTCACCCCAAACTCTGACAGTACATCTTCACACAGGTATAGGGATATGAATTTTTCATGAGCTTCTTAGGACCAGGCTTTGATACTTGCCAACCTATTGATTCAGGCAGCATGGCTATGCGGAAGATCCGATGCTTCAGGAACCGGAGTGAGTCACTGCCGTCACTTACTGATTGATGTTGGAAAGCTACGGGGCTTCTGAGTTCACATTCGTCATTTCTTTGTTATATTAATTTTTAAAACAATCTTTTCTCATTTTACATACCAATTCCAGTTCCCTCTCCCTTCCCAATCCCCTCACCTTCCAAACACCCAATACCTCATCCATTCCTCAGAGAGGGTAAGGACTTCCATGGGGAGTTAACAAAGTCTGGCACATCACTTTGAGGCAGGACCAAGGCCCTCCCCACTATATCTAGACTGAGCAAGGTATCGCTCCAAAGAGAATGACTCCAAAATGTCAGTTCAAGCACTAGGGATAAATCCTGGTCACACTGCCAGTGACCTCACAGACTGTCCCAGCCACACAACTGCCACCCACATTCAGAGGGCCTAGTTTGGGCCTATGCAGGTTCCCCTGCTGTCAGTCTGAAGTCAGTGAGCTCTTGTTAACTCAGGTCAGCTATATCTGTGGGTATCCCCACAATAGTCTTGACCCCTTTGCTCATATTATCACTCCTCCCTCTCTTCAACTGGACTCTGGGAGCTCAGCTAATGCTAGCTGTGGATCTCTGCCTCTGCTTCCATCAGTTGCTAGATGAAGTTCCTATGATGACAATTAAGGTTGTCACCAATCTGATTATAGAAGAAGGCCAGTTCAGGTACCCTCTCCACTACTGCTCAGGGTTATAGCTGGGGTCATTCTTGACCCAGTGTTACTTTGGGCTGCTCACTTCTGCTGTGTCAGGCTAGTTCTTGGGTATTGTGTTCCTGTGAAATCCAGCTTTTCCTCACCCGGGACTCAGTGGGTGAGATCAGAGCACTCTGGTTCAGATACTAAGGATGAGGCAGGGTTTCCTTATTTTCCTGTTTTTCTGTCTCCTTCCCCCGAGTCAGTAGAGATCACACTATCAAACTTAACTATCGAGCAGCGAACAGAAAAAATGGGGATTTCTACGCAAAGGAAACCACGGCATCTGAGGCCAAAGTACTTGTGGAGCATCCTTCCTTTCTAGCAATATTTCTCGCTGGTTTGTGGGTGAGCTTGGGGTGAGCAGAGAATGTGTGGCAGTCAAACTATGAAGGCTTCTCAGTGGTACCACAGCCAGGATCCAGGACTCGGGAGCATGTCCCCAAGAAACGGCTGCTGCAGATCCGCCAGGCACTGTCTAGACGTGTTTCAGAAGAGAGTAGATGGGGCAAATGACATTCCCTAAGACTCAGGGAAAAACAGTAATTAAATATATGTATCCGTCAGTTCTTTTAAGTTAAAATTCTGATGTCACTGAGCGCCCAGATGCATACGGGCAGAGCCAAGGGGAAAAGCTGTGCATGGTGCCCGTCACTGCTGCAGTTCTGGGTGAACCATTGCTGTGGGTCTGCCACCATAGCTCCCGATTTTTCTCTTTCAACAGTTGTACTCAGTCCTGGGCAAATTCATTTTCCCTGAGAAGGAAAAGTTAATTTAATAAATTCCTTGAATGTCCACATTGTTGTCATTCATGGGCTTTATTCTGTGTGCTGTAGGACAACGTCTTCAGGGATTTGTCTCTTCAAAAGCTTTCTCATAATAGTAAGTCACTTCGAAAAATATCTCTAGTAAATATGGGGTTTTGTCAATATTATCAACCAATGTCTAATAATTTTCTTTCAGAATTCTGACTTGGAATTATAGAAGCTGTGGCCCTAAAAGTGGGTCACATCCACACTTGTAGCACGAGAGAGCTGTACAATAATAACCGCAAAGACTATTTTCATTAACACACACACACACAAACACACACAATGTCACTCTAGGTTGACATTCTGAAGAATTTAGTTTTGAAGTCTCTTTCTTTCAGTCTGTATTTTCAAGTTTCAGTCCACATTGGGAGAGTCGGGAGATCAAGGAGATGCTGCTTTCAGAGGCTGTATGTGTGAGGGGCTTTCAGTATTTTCATTATCAGGAAAGAGATCCGAAGTCTGATGCTTGCTGCTGTGCCTCTAGGGAGCTGTGCACTGGTGGTCCACCTCTCGGCCTTTTCATTTATTAGACATGTGACTTCGGTTTTCAGTTACATAAAGTGCCATTATGTAATGGGCTTTAATAGAAATAAATGATAAAATTCATATAAAGTACTTAGCACTGTATCTTCTTTTTTTTTTTAAGACAGGGTTTCTTTATGGCTTTGGAGCCTGTCCTGGAACTAGCACTTGTAGACCAGGGTGGCCTTGAACTCACAGAAATCCACCTACCTCTGCCTATCTAGTGCTGAGATTAAAGGCATGTGCTACCATATCTTAAACCCATCAAGATAGGTGTTTACTGTTATTATCCTTCCTGTGTTAATGGGGCACCACTGGGTGTGAGTAAAATCTGGAGACCAGATGATACTGGGAAGGTGAACTGGGAGAATTTCTTTCATATGATGCCCAAAAG